>NW_024039006.1:600000-901926 GCF_016077235.1 Cyprinodon tularosa | reverse complement strand
ACTCTGGAGTACTTTTTTGATATCTCAAATGCATCTGGAAATCTGGGAGACTTCTTGCTGTCTGCTGACATTCAAATAATGGAGGTCTATGGCGCCCGAGACAGAAAGGTCCACAAAAGTCCACAAAAACTTGTCAATATTCCTCCATACTGCTCGTCCAATGTAATCCAAGTGTCCTGAGTGGGTAGCATCCAGAATTTACTCGAAACGAAGTCATTTAGAACGTTTTAGAGCCTAAACAGTAGTGTATAGGATTTCCTAATAGCGCCCCCATGCGCGCTCACGATTCTACGGAAGCCGGCAGACCAAACCAGCGCATTCAGCTCGGCAAAGAACTCATGCTCTTCCTCAACACTGAAGTCCTCAGACATTTTTCTTTCGTTGTTTCTTTCTTTGCACAGGTAAACAGCACATTTCTTCTTCTACGCTTGCATTATCGGCAGACCAGACGCTGAATGCGCACTTCCTTCCGGTTTGGTCTGCCGGCTTCCGTAGAATCGTGAGCGCGCATGGGGGCGCTATTAGGAAATCCTATACACTACTGTTTATGCTCTAAAAACATTCTAAATGACTTCGTTTCGAGTAAATTCTGGATGCTACCCACTCAGGACACTTGGATTACATTGGACGAGCAGTATGGAGGAATATTGACACGTTTTTGTGGACTTTTATGGACCTTTCTGTCTCGGGCGCCATGGACCTCCATTATTTGAATGTCAGCAGACAGCAAGAAGCCTCCCAGATCTCCAGATGCATTTGAGATATCAAAAAAGTACTCCAGAGTGTTGTTCAGCATGGAGGTGAGTAGAAAATGAAGGCTAATCATGTTTTGGGTGTACTATTCCTTTAATCAAGAACCAAAAACCTTTAGTTAAATGATTCTTTTACCTCCTTGAAATAGCTAGCAGCGAATAGACATCAGGCTTCCACTAAATGACTCTTGGTCATACTTGGTAATGGAAATGTAAAGAGCATCTGAGGAACACATGAACACTAATGTTCTATCAGTGTTTAAATCCTTAGTGAATAAAGCTTGTCTAAGCTTTAGCAACAGCTCAACACATATTCCTGTAGCATAGCGTAGCATGCAGTCCATTCTTTAGCATCAATTAGCGTTGTCTTTACTCAGCAGTAAACACACGATATGATTAGCATCATCAAAAGACATATTGCTTGTTCTGTCCCTAATCATGCCAGACCTGCAAACCTTTTTCCATGTCCATTTGGAAAGCTTGAGTTTTATCCAGTTTTGCAGCTCTGCAGTCAGGGATTCTGTGTCTCAGTGTCACAGCAGGGGTCCCCTCAGTCTCACACCCAGGGCATGCTCCTCATCCAGTTTGGCTCTGTAAGTTCTGAAACTCAAGAGAAATGTGTTGCAAAAGTTCTGTTTGCAGCAGTTAGGTTCTGAAGAGTTCTGACTCATCCTTGATGGTTCTGGGGATCTGGTTCCCCTGGGGCCTGCATCTCCACTGTGGGCCACAGTGGGCCCCAGCTTTGAGCGCAGGAGCAGAAGCAGGCTGGATCAGACGAGGGAGAAAGAGAAGAGGCAAAAGAGACAGAATCCTCTGTGCTCTGTGGTTTTCTCTGGCTTCACAGGGAGGGGGGTAGGTTTTCACACCTCTGGTGGCTCCCATGTGACTTGCCTGTGACTTTGGCTGAAAAGGGGGGGCTGCAGAAGTCCCTCAGCTGTTATCCACCAAAGCTGCGTTTTCTTCTCTGGTCCTGGTCCTATCAGGATGAAATATGGACACTGCTTCCCAATGTCCAAAAGGTATGATCATGGCATATGGCACAACACAAGTGATAACCTAAAAGTGGAGAAACCTCAAAATATGACGACACATTTTAGAATGAGTTTAGTAAAACAAGCACATTTTTAACATAAACAATAATTTTCGATGATAAAAACACACAAGTTGTTATAAACTAGCTTATATATGAAAGCCATAGTTTTATGTGATCATCTATTCCAGTACTCATTCTGATCAGTAAAACTGTAATTTGATGAAATAAAAAAATACTGAACACTTAGGGAAAAGAAATAAAATAAAAAAAGGAGGATATAAACGCTTTATGCTGTTCACATCAAATGCGTTTTGAGAGTAGAGCAGCGGTGTCAAAAGTACACACATTTGTTACTTAAGTAGAAGTATAGATACTGCAGTTTAATACACTGGTAAAAGTTGAAGTATCAACTTTACCTCTTTACTCAAGTAAAAGTGAAAAGTGTGTGCTCCAAAAACTACTTAAAGTATAAATGTATAAAGTAACCTTTAAGATAAAATACCCAGATGCCACTGTATGAATTTAAAGCTCAATTTTTCGACTATTTTGAGAAATTCTTTGAGATAGGGCAAAGGATGAGGGAGGTCTTGTTGGTCTCCGTCTCCTGATACGCTCTCGCCTGTGTCCGACCTTTCAGACATTTCAACATCTTTTCAGACATTTCAACATCTTTTTCTGTATCCGACATTATAGCATGGCATAGACAATTCACGTTTGCTTTTTGAAGAACACCTGCTTGCTTCTGAGGATTTCATTTACTGTAGCTAACCAATGAGTGTTTGCATTATATGACTCATCCAATTACACTAGTTTTCACTAGATGTGGATGGTGCCAATGATCTGCATTGGATGGCACACATGACGTGAAATAAATATTTAGAAACATTAAACCAGCGGTAACCAATTGAAAATGCTGCTGTGAAGCAAGATTCTCCACCATGAACAGAATCAAAAATAAATATGGATCTAGGCTCAAAATGAGAAGCTTGATAGGTGCTTGTAGAAAAGGCTATGGACATTACAGACTTTTAGTCTGACAAGTAGTGTTCCCTAGTTATTTTAATGTACTTGCTAGTTTCAGGATATGACATCACATGTTCATCCATCTTTGTTTAGTTCAGATGCAATGCCTCAGAGTTACCTGACTTTCATCCAAAGTAATCCTTGTGTTTGTGTGCATAAATGACCAAAGTAAGTAACCAAATATTGTTATTTAAATAAGTTAATTTTATTTTGATGCATATTTTTGTATATTTTTCCTATTATCTGGTAGTTATTTGGTAGATTTTGCTGAACCTGCCTAGATCACCTGTTGCCTATGCGAATAATGTAATTCTAGTTCATCTACTTCAGTTATGTGTAATATTGATACTAATGATTATTATGGATCTTATTGTGAATTTAGCAGTAACTCCACAGACAGGATTTGAGTTATTTTATCTTCATTTCTGTTGTGTTTAGGATCACACAGACGCATTGTTAAAAACCCAAGTATGATACCACCTAAAGTTAATACAAGAAGGTCAAGTTTAAATCATCCCGTCTGGCGTCCTCCTTTCTGACCTAATCCCCATTCAATGTCCTTCTGGGCTTAAGTAGTGCTCTGGCCGGCACCCCCTTTTGATTGTGTCCGATGGAAAACTGAACGGTGCAAACTAACAGTTCAATATACAGTCCAATCACCTGCTATCTTCCCTACAGTGCTTGAGAATGGCTTTGTCTCCATTCAAACACAGGTTTAAAGCCTTGCAGGGCAGCATAAAGCCCACTGGTTCATTATGCCAGAAGAAAAGATAGAAAATAACAAACAGTCAGTTCAGGTGTTTTATAAAAAATGTGAATCAGGAAATTGTCTATATACCAAACTGAAAGATTTTTGTCCTCTAATAAAAAAAAAAAATGGGCAGCATAAAGCCCACTGGTTCATTATGTCAGAAAAAAGAAAGAAAATAACAAAATTGAATCAGGAAATTGTCTATATACCAAACTGAAAGATTGTTGTTCTCTACTTTAAAACATTTTTTTTATTTATATTCTTTTATTTAAAAATTCAATGTATAACATGAATGCATAAACACCTCAATTCATTTCAGTGTTACATTCTGTTTAAAGTAACAGATCATTAAAAATGTCTCTGGACCTTTACTGGTTGATGATTTTCTTTATTCAGACCCTGCTGATTTTTAATTGGGTACCCCTGGTTTAATGTTTAAAAATATTTATTTTACGTCATGTGCTCCATCTAATGCAGATCATTGGCACCATCCACATCTAGTGAAAACTAGTGTAATTGAATGAGTCATATAACCCAAACACTCAATGGTTAGCTAAATGAAATCCTTAGAAGCAAGCAGGTGTTCTTCAAACTGAAAACGTGAATTGTCTATGCCATGCTAATTTGTCGGATTCAGAAAAAGATGTTGAAGTGTCTGAAAGGTCGAACACAGGCTAAAACGTATCAGGAGATGGAGACGGAAACAAAACAAGACCTCCCAGGCCTCTCAGGCTATATATATATATATATATATATATATATATATATATATATATATATATATATATATATATATATAGCCTCTGGTAGAGGCCTGGGAGCTTGGGTTTCTGCAAAGTATCTTTGCTGATTCTGTTAGGAATCCAGTTTGTGTGGACATATCAACCAGGAGTTGGAAGCCAGCCTCAGATGCCTGTCCGCAACGAACCCCACTGATTGGAGCCGGTTTCTCCCCTGGGTTGAGTATGCCCACAACACACATGTCTCATCTGCCACCAAACTCTCCCGATTGGAGGTCTCTCTCTGGTATCAGCCTCCTCTTTTTCCGGCCAAGGAGGCTGAGATTGCTGTTCCCTGACTTCAGCACCACATCCGCCACTGCAGAGCTGTCAGGAACAGGACTGCAGCAGCTCTCTGACGGTCTGCAGAACTGAACCGTAGGTGGGCTGACCGCAGGAGGAGGGTCGCCCCTACGTTCACGCCAGGCCAAAGGGTGTGGCTCTAAACTCGGGATATTCCCCTGAAGTCCATGGCTGAGTCTTTGTTTCTCTGAGTCTAACTTTGTTTTTGTCTTTGCCTTTTCAGCAGGAAGCCTTCCTGTGTAACTGGATGCCTGGCCTTCTCCCCCTGGAAGGATTAAAAGAGTTCACACAGAGCAGGGGAAAACTTCTACATGTGCCGTTCAAGTCCCTATCGGAAATCTAAGTGACAGTCCGCTCCATTACTCCTCATTGTCCAACGAATGTTTACCTGTCCGCTCTCCAACGAGTTCCCTCTTTTCTGGATAACTGGATCAAGGAAAGACAAGAACCCCCTCAAACGTGAGTCCCGCTTCCACTGTGCTAAAGACTCAAACAGTTTTTCCTACAGCCCATGAACTGATCACTGAGATCTCCTCTCCAGGATTTTCAGTTCCGGTTCACCAGTTCCCTGAGGTCCTGATTCAACTCCTGTACAGTCATCTTAATAAACCTGTTAAACTTTTCCCCTGGTTCTCTGAGTGGTTCTCTGCGTGTGGGTCAGATCTCTTATATTGATCATGACAGATTCTAGAACTGAGGTTTTCCGGACCAAGATGTCTGTTGTATTTCCTGGCAATGCTGCTGATGGAGTTGTCAAAGTGTTTCCCATTTTGATCTTGAGGTTTCTAGCCCATACTGTGCACAGATGTTACTGTGCACAGATGTTCCTGTACATCCTGCAGTTATGTCCCTGAATGTGCCTTTTTGCACAGTCTGCACCTGGGGTCTTGTCCAGTGTGGTAGATGTGGGCCTCTATTGCTCTGGTTCTCAGGGCCTGCTTCTGTGCAGCCATGATGGGTGCCTCTGTGCAGTCCTTCAGTCCAGCTCTGTCTAGCCTTTGGTAGGATTTGCTCACACCTGCCACTTGTTAGGTTACATAACACAGTTACGTTTCAGTAGTACATCCTGTGTAGGGGCTTGTCCTCCCATGACAGAACCTCCAGTACCCAGTCTCCTCTTCCTTATTGTCTGAGAGATTTACTGAGCATGTCATATGTTGGATGGATGTTTTATTCTGAATAGTAGCTGCATTGCTGGATTTGGGGTGGAACCCTCCGTACATGGTTAGGAGCTTTTAGGTTTTAACATCTGGGGCCTTTATCTCATCCTTTGGCCATCTTTTTCCAGCAGGGTATTTGATTACTAGTAGAGTGTAGCGATTTACTGCCGGAGACTTGTTCTTGCCATTTAGCTTTCTTCTAAGGACCTAAAGTGTGTACAGATGCATCCGATGCTTCTGCTGCTTCTATGTTCATTGGCACAGAGTGGCTTTCCTATATTTGCAGTGATAAGCTTGTAAAATGTAGTTTTAAAAGATTTTAAGTGATTAAATCCACCTAAAAACTTCATCTGTGCAGTCAGTTCATCAAGATTCTGATTAAGAATATTATTTCGCTGTTGGAGCAGCTCAGACCCCCACATGACGACAGGGCTCTGTTGCTTGAAATCCCCTCAAACAGCAGCCACTGGCCCTATCGGCTCTTGGGGAATTTCCACTACTGTTCGTGACGGCTGGAAGGCATTTTTCATGTACATAATCGAAACTGCAGGGACCAGAATAATAAAATCATGTTAGGAATCCAGTTTATGTGGGTTGTGTTTTTGTGTCTTCTCTCCCTCCCCCACCAGGTGGTGGATTATGAATTCAATTATGATCTGCTGAGAAGGAAAACAGAGAAAAATAGATGAATAAACCTCTCTTACCTTTAGCATATCCACTCCAGAGTGTGCAAATCACTACAATAAATAACAGACAAATATTAGAACAAAAGAAAAATAAACATTAAACTTAAAAACCAGGTTTACAATGGATAAAACATTTTTCTTTGCAAGAATATGAAAAGTAAAACTGGTTTTAAGCTTTATACAATGGTACATGTAACACACGCCGCTTTGTTTTTAAAACATATAAATATAACTAATATAACTGCGGATGTCTGGGGAACAGTGATTCACCTACATTTTATGAATGCTGGCGTACCATGAATGATAAATTATGAACAGTTTAGTTTGTGCCTTCAACTTGTTTGCCCATAGGAAGACATTACTTGGATGTACGGAATATCTTCAGAACAGCTCCAAACCACACAAAACCTATATGGGTGAGTAGAACATGATGTAATGTCAAATAAAGGGCCCAATGTAAAAAAAAAAAAAAAAAAAAAACGGCGTTCCCCTTTAAGCTTTAATTCAAACATTAAACAGATTCAAATAAAATTTAAAGATAACATATAAACGGAATTTACAAAATCAGAGGTGTCAGGTAACAAAGTACAAATATTTGCTTACTGAAATTTAGTACACTTTTAAGGTATCTATACTTTACTCCATTACATTTTTTTTTCTTCCTACTTCTGACTTTTAATCATTACATTTTCGCATAAATGTCTGTACTGTCCATTCCTTACATTTTTACTCGTTACTCTAGGCTTTGGTTTAATGCAGAGGTCACGGATTAGCGGACCGCGGTCCAGAGTTAAGCCGAAAAGAGCATGTCTTCCGAGATATGCATCATCAGCCACGGGGCACGGCTGGCTCTGTACAACTGCGACTATCGACGAGGAAAATGGATTAAAATATGACAAATCGAGCTACTTGTTTTTATATTATAATATATATATATATAATATATATATATATATAAATATATATATATATATATAAAACATTTGGTTATTTTGCAGATTCATTTACAAAACTACGGGTGTTATGAACAACATTAAATCTAAAGATTTTGTCCAAGGTACGGCTGATTTATGTGTTGCAGTCTCTTGTTATTCACACACAACAATAAACAGTGATAGCTGATGGGAGTTTGGAAACTGCAAAGCGTCAGATAGCTATGGTGCAGTATTTATTCAGAAACATTGTGGGCTTTCTTACAATACTGAATGTTCTATAATTGTATTTGTTATTTTTTGATTATGCAAATCTTTTATTCTAAAAAAATCTATAATATTAGAGCAGCAAATTAACAAAGTTTCACAAAAGCCTGTTTAAAAGCTCCAAATGAGGCTTCAGATCACGCAGCGACAATAAAGCTATCATTGTTTTAAATGGTAGAATTTGCATTTACTGACCCTTTTCCTTTAACTACTGATGGATATACAGGAATACAGTCATACAAGTGTCAACTCCTCTCAGATAGGACAGGATGCAATTTTTTACAATTTCTATTTTTTTTTCTTAAAGGAAAATTCCGGTTTTTAACACTTTTAGCCCATTTTCTGTAGTGTCCAGGATGAAATCGAATGATCGACACCAAAATTTTGACGATTGGTCCTGTCTCTGCTATTTGGCTCATGCAGAATCCCCCCCTGGCTGCTTCAGAATGGCTTCCATAGTGCATGTCCGATAATGTCCTTAAAACAACCTTAAACGTTCTTTTTTAAAACTATGCTACTCACCGGGTCGTCAGCGCTGTTCAATGACGTTCCAAAAAAAGTTTCGTGAAGAAAAACCGTTCCTGTCTTGTTTTAGTTAGCATTTTGTAAATCCCAGAACTATTTTTTCCGATACATCACAACCGCTTATAAACTTCGAATCTGAAGCGTTGCACACTCCAGACCACTAGTTGGCGATGGTATCCTCTACCGTCAAACTCAAAGTCCAATATGTCCTCCTCAAGAATCCACCTTTCGTATTCCATTTTCAGAGTTTTTTAAAGTGTTTAACAGAGACGTTAGCACCTCGATGTCGGAGTACACAAAGTGAAGCAGAAACACTTGGGCCTTGCGAAAAGACTACAACTAAGCGTAAACAGGCCCCATTTCCGTTTCCGGTGGCGGAGGGATATTGACTATTCCAACAGAACTCAATGGGATTTACAAAATGCTAAATAAAACACTACAGGAACGTTTTTCTTTACGAAACTTTTTTTGGAACGTCATTGAACAGCGCTGACGACCCGGTGAGTAGCATATTTTAAAAAAAGAACGTTTAAGGTTGTTTTAAGTACATTTTCGGACATGCACTATGGAAGCCATTCTGAAGCAGCCAGGGGGGATTCTGCATGAGCCAAATAGCAGAGACAGGACCAATTGTCAAAATTTTGGTGTCGATCATTCGATTTCATCCTGGACACTACAGAAAATGGGCTAAAAGTGTTAAAAAACGGAATTTTCCTTTAAATTCAATGTATAACATGAATGCATAAATACCTCATTTTTTTCAGTGTTAAATTTTGCTTAAAGTAACAGATCATTTAAAATGTCTCCGGACCTTTACTGGTTGATGATTTGCTTTATTCGGGCCCCGCTGATTTTTAATTGGTTACCCCTGGTTTAATGTTTATAAATATTTATTTCACGTCATGTGCGCCATCCAATGCAGATCATTGGCGCCATCCACATCTAGTGAAATACATACTTTTTCGCTTTTACTTGAGTAAAGAGGTCAAGTTGATACTTTAACTGTTACCAGATTGTACTTACACTTCTACTTAAAGGAATAGTACACCCAAAACATGATTAGCCTTCATTTTCTACTCACCCCCATGCTGAACAACACCCTTGAGTACTTTTTTGATATCTCAAATGCATCTGGAGATCAGGGAGGCTTCTTGCTGTCTGCTGACATTCAAATAATGGAGGTCTATGGTGACCGAGACAGAAAGGTCCATAAAAGTCCACAAAAAACGTGTCAATATAAACAGTATAAACAGTAGTGTATAGGATTTCCTGAAAGCGCGCACTTGCGCGATCACGAGGCTACGGAAGCCGGCAGACCAAACCAGATGAAAGTGCGCATTCAGCGTCTGCTCTGCCGATAATGCAAGCGTAGAAAAAGAAATGTGCCGTTTACCTGTGCAAAGAAAGAAACAACGAAAGAAAAATGTCTGAGGACTTCAGTGTTGAGGAAGAGCATGAGTTCTTTGCCGAGCTGAATGCGCTGGTTTGGTCTGCCGGCTTCCATAGCGTCGGGATCGCGCAGGTGCGCGCTTTCAGGAAATCCTATACACTACTGTTTATGCTCTAAAAACATTCTAAATGACTTCGTTTCGAGTAAATTCTGGATGCTACCCACTCAGGAAACTTGGAATACATTGGACGAGCAGTATGGAGGAATATTGACACGTTTTTGTGGACTTTTATGGACCTTTCTGCCTCGGGCGCTGGGCACCTCCATTATTTGAATGTCAGCAGACAGCAAGAAGCCTCCCAGATCTCCAGATGCATTTGAGATATCAAAAAAGTACTCCAGAGTGTTGTTCAGCATGGGGGTGAGTAGAAAATGAAGGCTAATCATGTTTTGGGTGTACTATTCCTTTAAGTAAAAAATGTGTGGACTTTTGACACCACTATTTAAAATGAAGATCATATTGATTAATAACTTATACTTTAGACTCATATGTTAAAGTCAAGGCCTGCAATTTAGTTATCCATGGCCCCCTGGATGATATTTATTACCATTAGAACCAGCCTATTCCAAGAAGAGGCTGATTGAAGCCAAAATAAAAGGAGCCTGGATGGAAGGAGGGGCAGATCTGATCCTGCAGGTGATAGAGATGGACACGATGCTGAGTGAGGGGCAGGTGGGATCTGCACGATACTCTTATCGAGACGGAGCGCAACTTACAGACGTGGAGCTCTGCCCTGACTATGCCTTCTGTTCACCTCCTGGAATTGTGTGCCTGGCGTGTGGATCCCACCTGCCCCTCGTGTCCATCTCTATCACCTGCAAAATCAGCTCCCCTCATGTTACCTCAGTCTCTCTTCCCACGAAATTCTGGATGTTTTTCTGTAGTCTTTTTGATTCTTCTGTCCTTTTTGGTATTGGTCTGCTTTTTGTTTACAAAATTCCTTTTTAAAGTACCTCTGACTGAATTCTGGGTCCGCTTCGGTGATTCATCACAAAATTTTTACATTTCTTAGTACAAGACATTGCACTACTAGGACATGATTTTTCTTTCAAGGGAGTATTGTTTTGTCTGTGTGTCATAGAGTCTGGTATTGTATTTTATTTATTCAGATTTTTCAGTTGAATGGACTTGGGGAAAATGCAGATAAGAGCAATGAGAGAGAATACAACTGATTTGATTCTTTTTTTCCACCCACTATTTGAAAGCAGTGATCGATAGGATCGTACAGCAGCACAGTAATGCCTTTTTGGTTTATAATGCTTGCACTTTCATTAATATGTTTATCTTATTAAGTTTATCAATATAATAAAAGTTTATTAATAATATTGATATTTTAGTATTTTGATTTTAAAGAACGATGTGTTAGGTCTTGGTTCAATTGTCTATGTTCATTTCAATATGTTTTAATAAACATTTAACCAGTCCTGCCCTTGGCTTCTAGCAAATTCGTTTTTTTTTTGCGGTAGACTCTCCTCCATTGCAGTCAGGGCCATAAGTAGGCCTACTATTGAGGACGCCTATGTCATGTCTTCTGTATTTTTTTATTTGTTTCAATTTTTGCTTAAATTATGGTAAACTAAAAATAAATTGTACTGAAACTGACTGTTGTTTCCCAAGGAACTGTATGGTGTTTTAGATTTGCAGAGCCTTTAGTAGTGCGGCTGTCCGTTTCTTAACTCACAATAACCCAAGTACAGACTGGGGTCCTCGCCAAGTATGTTCTTGAGAAGAACACAGGAAAGTGTGGACTTGGGGAGAATGGGAGCATGCAGCATAAACATGGGTCAATTGGAACAGAAGCGTACTCGTGACGTCATCACGCACTCGGCTCGTCTGGAGCTGCATTTCACCGCCTGCTATTAATAGTCTGTAGATAATTATAAATTAGTACTGTTTCATTTATTGGGGGTATAATGGTTAACACATTCAGATAAACACATTTTGCCAAATAAAACAAAAAACTTGCCACCAGAGCCAGCAGTCCTTCACACACGGCTAGGCAAAGAGAGGGCTGCTGCAGAGGGGCTATGATTAGACCTGGCTGCCGTTACCCTTTGGAGGTCTGCTGATTGCCGTGGTCCTCTCAACTTCAGAAATGTTTTTAAAATTACGCATTATCTATACTTCTCAGTACTAGAACAGAGGCTGATGACGTTTCACGAGTACACAAGCATATGAGAACACACAAGTACACATATTGAGAACGACAAGTCATTCGAGGGTTTGGACAACTTGCTGCACTTCGTCATCAACATGCAGTGTCGCTATGGTAACCGCCACAAACAGGCTCCGGATGCTGTTAGTGAGTCTATCATTAATGGCCATTGTCATTGCGTTGTGGTCCAGTTTTGATGACACAAAAAAAGAAATTCACCATGGACTAAGTAATTTACGCTGGCAAACGAAAAAAATGTTTCAGGTAAACTTCTTTAGTTTTCCCAGTTAATTTTTCCTCAGATAAGCAAACAGAAGAAGACAAACATTTCCTCCATGCTTCTCTTGTGCAGGTAAAAAACCATACGCCCACCCAGATGCATGCTGGTCCTACCATTGACAGCCTATTTATAAAAATAATTCACACAAATTAATCATAACTAACCAAAAACAAAGGAACATGACTAAATGACCAAAAACAATAATCTGAAAACAGATATCAAACAATAAAGTAGAATAAACTTAACTAAAAACAAAAATCTTTGGAAATAAATAATGTAATTATGGTACTGAAATTACTTATTTCTATCCTTAACTCACTAAAGAACGCTAATACACATCTTTAAAAAAAAGTTTAGACTTTTCTGAGACAATGTTGATGCTTTTTAAATGTTCAGTTAAACTGCTTCTCTGACATCATCATTAGTCATGCTCAGAGTAGACCAGCAAATTTGATTAAACCATTTTTATTTACATTTTAGTTTTTTTTTTTCTGTAGATTACGCACTATACAGGTGCTGGTCATAAAATTAGAATATCATGAAAAAGTAGATTGATTTCAGTAATTCCATTTAAAAAGTGAAACTTGTATATTATATTCATACATTACATACAAACTCATATATTTCAGATGTTTATTTTGTTTAATTTTGATGATTACAAATGACAACAAATGAAAATCTCAAATTCATCATATCAGTAAATTAGAATATTACTGAAGACCAATAAAAACAAAGGATTTATAGAAATGTTGGCCAACTGAAAAGTATGAACATGAAAAGTATGAGCATGTACAGCACTCAGTATTTAGTTGGGCCTCCTTTGGCCTGTATTACTGCAGCAATGCGGCGTGGCATGGAGTCGATCAGTCTGTGGCACTGCTCAGGTGTTATGATAGCCCAGGTTGCTCTAATAGTGGCTTTTAGCTCTTCTGAATTGTTGGGTCTGGTGTATTGCATCTTCTTCTTCACAATACCCCATAGATTTTCTATGGGGTTAAGGTCAGGAGAGTTTGCTGGCCAATTAAGAACAGGGATACCATGGTCCTTCAACCAGGTACTGGTAGCTTTGGCACTGTGTGCAGGTGCCAAGTCCTGTTGGAAAATGAAATCTGCATCTCCAAAAAGTTGGTCAGCTGCAGGAAGCATGACGTGCTCTAAAACTTCCTGGTATGTGGCTGCGTTGACCCTGGACCTCAGAAAACACAATGGACCAACACCAGCAGATGACATGGCACCCCAAACCATCACTGACTGTGGAAACTTTACACTGGACTTCAAGCAACGTGGATGAAGTGCCTCTCTTCTTTTCCTCCAGACTCTGGGACCTTGATTTCCAAAGGAAATGCAAAATTTACTTTCATCAGAGAACATGACTTTGGACCACTCACCAGCAGTCCAGTCCTGTTTCTCTTTAGCCCAGGCAAGAAGCTTCTGACGCTGTCTGTGGTTCAAGAGTGGCTTGACACAAGGAATGCGACAGCAGAAACCCATGTCTTTCATACGTCTGTGTGTGGTGGTTCTTGAAGCACTCACTCCAGCTGCAGTCCACTCTTTGTGAATCTCCCCCACATTTTTGAATGGGTTTTGTTTCACAATCCTCTCCAGGGTGCGGTTATCTCTCTTGCTTGTACACTTTTTTCGACCACATCTTTTCCTTCCCTTCGCCTCTCTATTAATGTGCTTGGACACTGAGCTCTGTGAACAGCCAGCCTCTTTAGCGATGACCTTTTGTGTCTTGCCCTCCTTGTGCAAGGTGTCGATGGTCGTCTTTTGGACAACTGTCAAGTCAGCAGTCTTCCCCATGATTGTGTAGCCTATAGAACTAGACTGAAAGACCATTTAAAGGCTTTTGCAGGTGGTTTGAGTTAATTAGCTGATTAGAGTGTGGCACCAGGGGCCATCAATTTTGAACCTTTTCACAATATTCTAATTTTCTGATATGATGAATTTGAGATTTTCATTTGTTGTCATTTGTAATCATCAAAATTAAACAAAATAAACATCTGAAATATATGAGTTTGTATGTAATGTATGAATATAATATACAAGTTTCACTTTTTAAATGGAATTACTGAAATCAATCTACTTTTTCATGATATTCTAATTTTATGACCAGCACCTGTATACTATAACGTTAACATGAAAGAAAGAAACATAAAACTCAAAAAGACTAGATTTATGTTGACATCCAAAGCCAAGAAAGTTAGCTCCTGTACAGATCGGGCACCGACGACTGATAAAACAGACATTTATTTTCTCAGGAAATACATTGTTAACCTTTAACACATTGTATTTTAGTACGCTTACTATTTTCTTGGAGGGAAAAACATAATTTAGGCCTTTTTTACAAAATAAATCGAGAGCGACCCGGATGTATATCTGGATGCTCATATTAGCTGATGGTACGGATTCTGCGTCCGAGACGGATCGGGTAGTGACAGCTGTTATTGGAATAGGACTCCATAAAGCTACACATGAAGGTGGAGAGCATTTTAAGTTGTAGATGACGGTGAGATAAACAAGCATTTTCAGGGGGAAATATTCAGCCCAGCAAGCTGTTCAGACAGCAAAGAACCATCAAACCAAAGCTTATTTAACTCCATCAGTCACTTTCCACCGACTGAATCAACATCCATTATGCGACTGATATGTTAGCCATGTGTTGGATGTTGAACCCACAGGCGTAACTTTCTAAAGGACTGGTGTGGACATGTCACCCCCAACTTTGGCCTGACGGGGACAGTCCCCACCTATACTTTCCACTTTTTTCCCCTTTCCACTCATTTACTTAAGCCAAAGGTAGCAAAGGTTGGGTGCAGCTATCTGAGTTCAGAGCGTTTTGAGTCAGTGATTTTTTTTCCCTCTCTCGTGCTGCTTCAGTGTCCCGCCTCTTGGTGTAACATAATCGGATCTGTCGCTTTAAGACATCTGATTTGCTGGTGAAATTCACTGTGTACAAAGTAGCTACGTGGAGCAGGACAGAAACACAGCAGCACTCAGTGATTATTAACCGGCAGCTACTTTGATGTTTAAGTAAAATATAAAAAATTTGAGATGCCACCAAAAAATCCGTTCATTAGACATATGGAGCTTTTTCTGCAAAAATGGCAACAGGTTATAAGTTTATAAAAGTGAGTATTATAATGCAAGAAGCTTGAGAAAACATAGTTTAAATGTTCTGTACTTCTTTTACTAGTTTAAAAAATATAGGTTTCTCAGAGGACCATGACTCAAAATTACATGTTAAAATGTTTTCTTATTGTGCAGACAGAATCAAGCTGTAAGGCTTCTACATATCTTGAAATTTTGTTTCTTGCATCATCATATTAGTAAATAGGTTTGTAAATCTTTTTAAACAGAGCACAGCGAGAAGTAGGGATAACTGCAGATTTAAAGGTGAAACAGGTTTACTGGGGTATGTAACATGCAAAAAAATATATCTCCAAGTTTACCAGAAAGTTTACAAGAAAAAGATATGTTATTCTATATTTAAAATGTAACATACCCATATATTTGACTGGATGGATGGAATTGAAATTGGACAGTCTAGCGAATTTGGCATTGGAATCAGCTGTTATTTGTTATTTTTTTATACATTAATATTTTGGGGCTACATATATATATAATGCACCAAAAGCCATCTCTCTAACTATCTATAAATATAAATATCAGTGTATTATGGTTCTCTTGTGTTCTCAACAATAGGAAAGCAGTCAATAAATATATGTTTGAGCTCATTTTTGGAAAATACAAAAACCTAATTAAAGTGTTTGTGTCGAGTTACTGTAGATCCATTAGTCCCCACCCACCCTTCCAGTGTCCCCACCAACTTTCATTACCAAGTTACACCCTTGGTTGAACCTGTTTATTATTTCTGCCATATGCCAAAGCAAATGCAGCAAGATATCACAAAGCGGAAGAGAAAGTCCTGCACAAAAATAAAATAAAGCATCAGCTTAATTTTCATAATAATAACAATAATTTTCTGTGGTAAGCTTCCCTCACTTAAAGAGTCACCACGGTCCTTCAAAAAGCATCAGAATACACCATTTTATTGAGAACTGTTGTAATGTTGAAGAATACTATATTTTTTTATTAAATAAAATTCCTTAACTGTGCATATTTTATGCTGTTTATTTAATATTTATCCTTCAACTTATTTACATCAATTTTTACTATTTCATATTTTGACATTGGACTGCTCTGGAACCTGCAAAACTAATTAAATTACATGTTAACATTTGTTAAATGACAAATAAAACTCCTTGAAACATGTAGAAATACAATATTGTTTTCATTTCTATCAGTTTAGTTTTTGACTGTGTTGATATTCTTTACTGGAAAAACAGGATGTGGAGGAAAAGGCCAAGTCAAACCGAGCTCCTCTTTTGGCCCAAGCAGCAAGAGGAGCAGTCAGGATAGAGATAGAGTGAGATCTCATACTAGAAAAGGAAAATGTTTTGGTTTTAAAACTAAAGTTTTAAAAGTGAAATGTTTAATACTTGATACTTAAGGTATTGTTTAAAATGATAATAGAACTTGGAGTTTAATGGGTTTAATGGAGCAGGGCTGAACACAGACTCACAACAGCAATCTCTGTAGTTGGCCATTTTACAGAGAGCCTTTTTCACCGTGGCACAGCATGAATTATTTAATGGAAATGCTGTTTATTCCTTCTGAGATTTTCAGAGTGAAGGAATCTTTTTGAAAATGTCTTGGCACTTATAGAGAACAGAGCCCTCTCCTTTTCTCCTCCCTGTCTTTTAGCCCATCTCTGCTCAAACTTCTCCACCAGAGATGAGGTAAA
This sequence comes from Cyprinodon tularosa, assembly GCF_016077235.1. Taxonomy (NCBI): domain Eukaryota; kingdom Metazoa; phylum Chordata; class Actinopteri; order Cyprinodontiformes; family Cyprinodontidae; genus Cyprinodon; species Cyprinodon tularosa. The sequence continues at coordinate 885,022 of NW_024039006.1, read as the reverse complement.
AACAAAACATAGTTGGTTTCATTTGATAATCATGCTTAAGAATTAATATCAAAATTCCCTCTTTTAGTGTTTATTGACAAAACATTTGCTGAAATCTTGAAAAGCATGTACGTCATGTCATTTCTCTTGTGCAATACATTAAAGATAACTTTATAACACTTGTTTTCATCAAGTGTCAGAGGAGGACTTGTGGAGAATATGATAATAATATTAAAAATAATAATAACAGTTAGAAAAATAGAACAAGCCGACATTTTTAGAATAAAAACACCAGAAAAACAGTGGAAAGAAATAAACAACAGCAGAGAAACCAGTTCATTCTAATAACACTATTCATCCTGAAAGAATGAACTGAGAATATGATTGTGAGCTTTAATCAGTCAGCCAGACTCACTAGAAACAAATCTGATTTCCCACATCTAAGGATAAATCTTCAGTGATATCAGAGATTTAAAGAGATGCTGCTGTGACCGATTTCTTAATCATAAGTCCTTCCTCAGCTTTCTCAGCCTCCTCCATCTTCTAAAATCTGGTGAATCTTTCTGAAATGATTCTGCTGCTACAACAAATCATTCTGGCTTCCAACTGTAGTAGGACACAAGCATAGGTACCTAGGCCTTCAGTGGGGCCCCCTCTACTTCTACTTCCTAACCCCTTGACGTCTGAATATAAATGTGTGTATATATATAATAAACTGTTAGGGACCAGTTGTAACAGAAACAAGAGCTTACCAAAGGTTCCTGTTCACTAACTGGCACTGAGGGAATGCACATGCTATCTTGGTAATACAAAGGGTCTGTTGTATATTTGCAATGATGTGTGTCAAGGGGTTGATATCACCATTTTCACATTTTAATGAAATAAACCCCCAATAATACTCATATATAATATGACTACTATAATATGAAATGTAACTAGTGCAGGTATAACCGGAAGATTAGTATGAGGGTGAATACAGAAACCAATTAAGCACGAAGCCCAGTTAAGACAATTGTAAATGTCTACTCTATAACTGCAGCTCGGCCATATTTACATCAGCAGGAGCCATTCAGATTAAATATGCATCAAACTACCAGATAGAATACACAATCCATCCTTCTGATTTTGTGCAGGAAATCTTAGTATCTCCATTTATTATCAGCCATTGAGGCCAGAAAAACATGAAACGAAAACAGATATAAAATGCTGATTCTTGCTACCTTAAGATAACATCAGTCAGCACTGCTGACCCTGAAGGCTCTGGGCAGATTTGACTGACATAGCAACACACAGAGGCTGAAATTTGATTGGACAAAAAATATAGCAACCACATAAATGCAATGGAATCATCGCAGCCAAGAGAAATTTAAATTAACAGATTGTTTGGAATAAAATCAAAGGTTTAGGTTATGAATGTAGGTTAGTTTTTCTGAGTGATTTTAGGCCAGCAGAAAAGGCTTTGAAGGCTCTGACTGCCCACCACTGGACACAAGTAACAAGGTTTGATCACATCTGGCTGCCACAGAGTAACATGTTCAAATCCTATATATTTTTAAAGTTTCATACTGTACTTAAAAAAATAAAGTAATATGATACTTTAATTTTTCAGCAAAGACAGTTTAAACTAGCAACATACTATAAACTGCACTATGTAAATTCTCCAATAGATGGAAAGAAAGTAGGTAATTTACTTACAGAAGAAGCCCAGCCTGCAGAGCAAAGTGTGCCCCATCCTCACTTCCAGACCTGCTGCACAGAATCAGAAAACTTTGTTCAAACTTCAGCACAGAAAAGGAGAAGTTACATTAAATGCATATAAAAACTAATGTTCTTATACCTCTTCTTCAGACCATAAAAGTCCTGATCTGTCTGTTTCCTTCCCTTTTTTTTTCAAAGTTCATAAAGTACGTAGCTGCGTCTTTCACCACAATGATGTGTTAGAAACAGATTTCCTGTCTCTGCAGGAACTTCATCTCAGTTTGTGGGAAAATATATCTGTCAGGTTTCAAACATTGTTTAAATGCTAATACACTACTCATTTTTAAAAGACTTGGGGTTCCTAAACACATAAGGGAGGTTTGTTCTAAACAAAAAGACGTTAAATTATGAGCTTTACAACTTTTTCTGCTCTACGCGCATTGTGTTAGAATTATAAATTAAATACAGTTCATCTCTTTTTTTCTCTATCGTCTACAATCTATTTATGCAGCCATTTTCTTGCTGCAAGTATCCGTCTATGGACTTGAAAACAATTCACAGTTGTCTGTTATCCTAACAATTTATCTTAGCTCTTCCATAACACTTCTTTATTTTCTTTCCTGCTGTTGCATGAAGACGCACAGAGTTTAGACCCACCCCATATCTGCAAGAGACTGACCTCTCAGGCTGAGCCAGGTCATCTGACAGAGGACCATTTGAACATTTAATATCATCCTATAAAATATATCTTTAAAAACAAGAAACAAAAGTAACCAAAGTAGATCATTTAATAAAAAAACAAAACAAAACATGAAAAACTAATATAGGATATAGCATCAATATATGGTATGGGGCTGCCATGTGGTCAGTCTCTTCTGCTTTCTGTGTGCTGCAGTGACTTCCTACTCTACCATATAAAGAAAATCATTGCCTATGTGGTAAACGTTCTTGCATTTGGCTGCAAAAATGCAATTATCTTATTCATTCACGCCTTTTCAAGTTAATAGACCAATAGTAGTTTTTGAATAAAGAGATAATGCCATATGCATCACAAACACTTGTGAATCTTGCTTTGTAAATATGTAATTCTTATGTGCTTGTTTGAATCAGCATGTTAATGTGTGGATCTTATCATGTGTGTACCTGTCCAGCCATCAGAGTGAGGACCATTTTTTCAATTTCACCATCAGAGTGAGGACCAGTTGTTGCAAAGTGAGGACATTTTGGCGGTCCTCACAGGCTATTTTGCTAACGGTTAGGTTAAGGGCTAAGGTGTCAATTGGGTTAGGGTTAGGGTGAGGAATGCATTGGTAATGGTTAGGTTTAGGATTAGTGCATAGAAAGGGTTGAAAATGACCGAAAATCAATGGAAGTCAATGGGATACGACACATGGTCCTCACTACATATAGTAGAACAAAATGTGTGTGTGTGTATCTCGTGCTGTGCTTGTGTGAATCACATATATGACTTTGTGAAAACTGAGACTTTTCTAGCTCCGTATAAACTAACACCTTCACCACATTTAGATAGCAGCTACACTGTTAGGAAGTAGATAAGAAGTATCAAACATTGTGAAAGATGCTCAGTTTAGACTTAGACAGATTTATTTGTCATTTTCTTTACATAAGTGTAAAAAAAAAAAGAAATGTCGTTTAGATCAGCTCTCTGGACAATTTCATTGCAGCCTTGAAGCATCGTTAGAAAATATTTACAGGAAATTGGATGATTTTTCCAAGGCAACATTTTATATCTTTAATTACCATTCTTGCCATTTTACTTTAAAAAATATATGTTTCTGGAGAAGTAACATACATTTAGCTTTAAATGCTCTACTTCCTCATTTTAAAGCAGGATAAAAAGCCGCTATGAGATCATTAATTGAGGTGAAGGGACATTTATTTTGAAACCTGCTTTGGATTTAGAAGAACTATGTCACCAACTTAGTCTCTAAAGTTTGTCTATTCCTGCCTTTATTGTTGGGACCTGATCAGGAAAGCCTGCATCGAGCTAATGACTGCTAAAAAATAGAAACCAGGCCTGCTACAACCTGGAAGGATATGAAGGTATACTGGATGGATGGATGGATGGATGGATGGATGGATGGATGGATGGATGGATGGATGGATGGATGGATGGATGGATGGATGGATGGATGGATGGATGGATGGATGGATGGATGGATGGATGTGTTATAGAGCAATACCGACTGACGGTTTGTTTTGATGCAGCCTGTCCCTCTGACATCACATCCTGAATCATGTCGCACCTTTACATTCACTAAGGAAAATCTCTTTCTTTGAACCTTGGTCTGGATGCAACAGAGAGACCTGAAATTCTAGCTGGATATCACGTTACATGTGGTGCAATCTCAGTAACCGAAGTCCATTTTTCTTGGCAAAAAACTGCATCCCTCTTTGAAAAGAGCTCTGAGCTTAAAATGTAGCAGAGCCTTGGTGGTACACCCCCTCTGATACAACAAATGAGGAGTTTTGTTAAATATCCGCCATAGATCAATCAATCATATCATCACCTGGTTCCTGTCCTGGCCAGACACCTTGTGTCAGGTGTGTCATTCTGCGCTGTGACTTGTTCCGACCCAAACACTTTAGTCACTGCCTGCCTTCCTGAGCTGTGGGCTCTAGTAACACCCAGTGCTGAGGTGAGAGCATCATGAGCAGATCTCTTCAAAGCTGCATAGGTTCCCCAGAAGTTCAAGGTCTACGATATCATCTCTGCTGTATTAGAATGACTCTTAGTTTCCCAGAGTGGCCTAGGTGGACATAAGACCGTGACCCATTGGTGTGAGGCCGCCAACGAAACAACTACTCACAACAGATGGTCCTAATCCTTCCTCTCCCCTCCCATGGAAATGTGCCCCATACATACACACTTCATCATTTCATCATTCTTCTCCTTCACTAGACATTGATATATTGTAGTATATTAAAAATTAATAGTAAAATGAGTCTTATCGGGCTACCTTTAGTTTCACTACTCCCCTCCTCACCCACGCTCCCTCCATTCATCTTCTGGTCGCAATCTTTACTCACTGTAGCAGCAGCAACGTCCACCTCTTCCTCTTTGGTTCTTTGAAAGAACGTGTTTATTTTGGGAAGTATTTTCCATTCTTCCAGCAGCTCTTTGCTTTTTCTTTTATGGAATCCACTTAAGTACCACATTTTCGTATTCATCGTCGAGAACACATTTTACGTAACGGTTATGGATTTAATCTACGCTCTGGATTACCCATAATTCCAAGTCGTATTGTAAAAAAAGAAAATAAAACTCAAATACATTGTTCTTTTAAGACCTTTATTGTGGTTTGAAACATATTTTATGAGTGTATTTTTACCAACCGTCCAATGAACAGTTATTAACATAGTAATTTAAAGTACCACTGTCTGCTTTGCTATTGGTGTCGTGTTTAAACGGCTCACCATCATGTTGAAATCTGACATGTGTTGGGGTATAAATACGGTCCGATCAGTCATCCTATTATCAGTTAGGTTTAAGAGGAATTTTTCGCTCCATTACATCTGCAAAGAGACATCCTTGTCCACAATTGTGTAAGGGACCTACCTGGTGTCAGAGGTCGGGGCCCCCTAAGCAACTGCAGTCTCTGCTTACCGATAGTTACGGCATTGTTCCTCTCCACTGTCGCTACAAGCATGCTCGGTGTGAGGGATTTCTTTCGAGTACTTTGAAACACCCTGACTGTATGATCAGGCTCAATTGTGTAATGATCTCAGAATACTGGACCCAGAATTCAAGGCGAGACAGGCAGTGGGAAAGTTAAAAGCGTTTATTGAATACAAACAGGTGCGCGGGGCTGCTCGTCTGCTGCGGGGCGGATTCAAAGTTCAGTCCGTTCGCGGAGAACATCAGAATCCCGGAGGGAGGTTTGACCGCAGATGCGGCGGGCGACGCCCTCAGAGTTCTTAGAGAGCTCCAGCCGACGCCGAGCAGCAACAGAGTCCAGAAGGGAAATCCAAGGCCGAAGTCAGGAGACAGTTCCAGGTTCAGAAGCCGGTAGAATCCAGGACCAGATACGACAAACAGAGCAGACAGGGGCAAGGCAAAAACTTGAGATCCTCAGGGCAGAAACTGGTCACAACTGGGAAAACAGACAGACTAAAGATTGCGAGGGAACGTCTCACAAAAACACGAATAACTTCGCGCTGATGGGAGGCAAACACACAACCTAAATAGTAGAGAAACCAGGTGGAAATGATCTGCGATAATCAGCCGCAGAACCAATTAGACAGGGGAGCAAGGAGCAAAGGAAAAAACCAAACCTTCAGCGCCAAGATCATGACAGAATTGTCTCTGTAAAGTGCCATGAGATGACTTGTGTTATGAATTGGTGCTATATAAAGTTAATTGAAATTTTTTTTAACTTTACCTCCTTTTTATGTACATAAAAACATAACAAAAAAGGAAGTGGTTGAACCTGTTTTTTTACATTTCTCAGCTGTATGATTTTTCTTAGGCTAACGATCTTGATAACAAATTAGGACCAGATGAAAGAAATACTGAAAAGTTCTCACAAATGGTTAAAATGTTTTTATTTTCAAAAGAGTCTATAGAACATTAAACTAAAATTATATTATTATTTTTTTTGCTGCATTGGTTTTACAAGGAAGCATTTGCCTCATTAAACTAAGCTTCTATTCATCAGACTTTTGTTTGTAATGTTTTGATTGTTAATAAGTTTCATGAGGGCTACCTCTTGAATGATAACCAGACTGTGAGATTGTGAGATTTATTTAAATCACATATAGTCCTGGTATTCTGTTTGGTGTGTAATTGATGTATTTTAGTAAAGAGATGTAGGTACTCTGGCTAAGCTGTTGTGCTATCAGTTTATCAAAAGCATATAACTGTTCAAGTTCAATCCAACTTACAGAGAATGTCTAATTGCATTTAGCTATTCATTTTTTAATACATAACAGGCACTGTTTCTCATTCAATCCGAGCCAATAACTAGTTTTATGAAATGCTAGAGGAACATGTCCAACCAGTTATACAATTCTTAGAATATAGAAATGTTTTACATTAAAATGTTAGCAAAAAAGTCAATAGTGCACTTACCAAAGAAGTCCGGCCAGTACAGCAGCCTGTTTAACATGCTTACATATGGACCTGCTGCAAAGTATACTGAGCATTATAACGTGTTCCTTCCCCTTTTACACAAAGTACACACCAGTGCAAATACTGTGACTGTAGCAGTTAATAGAAACTGGAACATTTCCTGTCCATTGCATATTGGCAACAATATGATTTCAAATAAGTGTGACAACAATCTCTTCACATTCAGTCAGATTAGATGCAGAAAACATTGAAGAGAGTTTGATTTACTCGAATAACTAAAGTAAATGTTCTCACCTTTTCTTCTGGTGAAAAATTTCAGCTTTTTTCATTAAATCTGACTTAGCTTATGGCATTTTACAATGAACAGGCTAACTCTCTATATATGCAAAGCTGATAAATACTTCATGCAAAAGTCTTACATTTATAATTTTAGCAAAACATGGTGCTACAAAGTATTTTCTGGGGGAGGTTGAATGCAGAATCATACCACAGTTACCACAGTCACGGCATTATTCTGTGCTATTTTCTACTGCTATATTAATGCAATGAAGAATGAAACTTTTGAGGTTTTTAGCTGTAAGGTGAAAAATGTAAAAACAGAACCACTCTTATAACTATCGGGGATTAGTCAACATTTTAGAGCTGCGAACTGCAGCACCAGGTTGATATTGTATTGTTGTCAACTATCACCTAGAAAAGTCACATATTTTGTTTTCTTTGCATTTCTCTTATTGGGTGTTTTAATAAGCTCACAAAAGGTTTTATGACCTTTGATATTTTGACTAAAAGTAGAACTAAATAAGAATACACAGTATTAATGATGCTTAGATGTGTAGAAACATCTGAAGCATATAACCAATAGTTCAGGATGGATTTCAAGGCAAAGAATGAATGGTCGTACATAAAACTGATCTCACTTCATCATTACTTTAACATGTTTGTAAGAGCCAAATAAGGTTTTTGTAGTTGCGCCTTTTTCACTAATGAAATCCATGTCTGTAAGTTGGAATGTGTACGCGCTTTGTGCACATGCCTCAGCTCCACAGTGATTGGAGGAGGCACTCAGGGAGTGGTAAGTATGTGTGCGTGTTCAACTGCATCTACTTTTGGTGTGTTTGGCCTGCAACATGGGGTGTGGTTAGTCTGGGGGATAAATTTTCTGTTGACAGCATCAATCAAGCTCCTTTATATCAATGAAATGCATGATCTGTCCAAAATGTTATTCAATTCAATTCAGTTTATTTACATAGTGTCAATTCACAACACATGTGACCTTAAGGCACTTTACAGTGAAAAGTAGAAAAGAAAACTAAAGTGTCAGAGGTATCTTAGTTCCAATGAAAACAACAGAAAAGTAAGGGCCATGTCCTTCTCTTTTATGCTGTCAAACACAGGAACACATACTCTAAACAAATGCAAATTGTCAATCCCCCTTTTCCAAGCTCACTCGATTAGGACCTCTTGATCTGCAACAACTATGCGTATACCAGGTCTTTGTTATGTTCATAATAAGGCTTATTATTTGGATCAATGTATCTTTCAGTAACCACAGCAAAAGTAAAAATAACTTTTCTTTACTTTTGCTGGTTTAGAGTGAAATGTATTTTCTTTAATTAATAGAAAATAGCATTTGTCCACCATGTCCTCTTGCACCATTTCAGGCATCCTATATGGGGAAGCTGCCTGCCCGCATAAGTCAGGGAAATTTAGGGTGGATATTTGTGTAGGTTTGTGAAATCCGTAGCTGATAAGAACACATTTAATAGAGTAATAATGTTTGAACATTACAAACCTGAGTCCTCAAAAAAACTACAACCACCTACAGTTTTACCTACTAAAGCCTTTGGAACAACGGTGGGCTTTGGTAGAACGACTCTCGCCACTAGCCATGTACCCCAGTGTAGGCTGTCTGTTGTCCTGACATCCCTGTCACTTCCTTTGGAGACCCTACTAATCTCATCTGAATCATACTACAACTCTTACTTTGAGAAAATGTGCTAAACTCTATCTTTTTTTTTTTTAGATTTTTCATTGTTATTATAAGTATATAAAAGCCAATAATTACTTTGACTTAGACTGATTTATTTTGTAATTTTGTATACACAAGTGTAAACAAAAGAAAATTTCGTTTAGAACAGCTATAGACAATTTCATATTTTAAAGTGTAGCTTTGAAAACAGTAATGAATACATTAAAAATAGTTATATAAACATATGACTGTATATTACAGTTCTAACCTTCTTTTTTTTTCTTATTTTGGAAAGATAGGCCAAACTGTATTTTTGGAGATGTATTCATTGTTATTATAGGTATATCATAACCAATAATTACACTATAGATCATTGTAGTGCCACAAAACGTGTAGCACACATAGATAACTTCATCTAGTTCACATTACAACTCTTATTTCCTGTATTATGAAAAGGATCTGATTGTGCTGCATTTTGATTTTCAGAAGAAGAAGAAACATTCAGGGATATATTTGACTCAGACAAATGCGGGTCAGACATGTTTATTCACTACTCTTTTTTCATCCAAAAATATCCCTCCATAGGGGACATATATTCACCAGAGTAGATAAACGATTTCCAGGGTCTTGGTCTTGATTGTTGGGTGAAGACAGAAACTCGCCGACAGCTGCCAATGTGTGAAAGGCCAGGCTCCTGGGATCTTCTTCTCTGTTGGGAGGTGCCGAAGTGATGCGTTCCATTCGATTTAGGCCCAATGAGATGTTTCTGGGAATGCTGTCTCCTTCGATTTCCTACTGAGGAAAAATGAAGTATTTTAGTAAGATTGACTTAAAAAAAAAATAAATCCTAAAAGTAAAAAAAAATAAAAGGATATTTACTTTCATTTCACCGTCTCATAGTACGCTGGGCACTTGGTCTGATCCTTAGAGCAAGAGGGGGTCTGTCTAGGAGATAAAACAATATATGATTAGATGATGTAAAAAACCTAGAATTATTTATTTATTTATTTTCTTACCAGCGGCTTCATCAGGTCTAGATCTAAAAGTTGACTGGTCAGATCTTTTTAATCGGAATGGATGTGACTGTGAGAAAGAAAAAAAGTAACACATTTTTTAGTTTTATATACACTATATTGCCAAAAGTATTTGCTCACCTGCCTTGACTCACATATGAGCTTAAGTGACATCCCGTTCCTAATCCATAGGGTTCAATATGACGTCGGTCCACCCTTTGCAGCTAGAACAGCTTCAACTCTTCTGGGAAGGCTGTCCACAAGGTTTAGGAGTGTGTTTATGGGAATTTTTGACCATTCTTCCAGAAGCGCATTTGTGAGGTCGCACACTGATGTTGGACGAGAAGGCCTGGCTCTCAGTCTCCGCTCTAATTCATCCCAAAGGTGTTCTATCGGGTTGAGGTCAGGACTCTGTGCAGGCCAGTCAAGTTCATCCACACCAGACTCTGTCATCCATGTCTTTATGGACCTTGCTTTGTGCACTGGTGCACAGTCATGTTGGAAGAGGAAGGGGCCAGCTCCAAACTGTTCCCACAAAGTTGGGAGCATGGAATTGTCCAAAATGTCTTGGTATGCTGAAGCATTCAGAGTTCCTTTCACTGGAACTAAGGGGCCAAGCCCAGCTCCTGAAAAACAACCTCACACCATAATCCCCCCTCCACCAAACTTTACACTTGGCACAATGCAGTCAGACAAGTACCGTTCTCCTGGCAACCGCCAAACCCAGACCCGTCCATCAGATTGCCAGATGGAGAAGCGCGATTCGTCACTCCAGAGAACGCGTCTCCACTGCTCTAGAGTCCAGTGGCGGCGTGCTTTACACCACCGCATCCGACGCTTTGCATTGCACTTGGTGATGTATGGCTTGGATGCAGCTGCTCGACCATGGAAACCCATTCCATGAAGCTCTCTGCGCACTGTTCTTGAGCTAATCTGAAGGCCACATGAAGTTTGGAGGTCTGTAGTGATTGACTCTGCAGAAAGTTGGCGACCTCTTCGCACTATGCGCGTCAGCATCCGCTGACCCCGCTCCGTCAGTTTACGTGGCCTACCACTTCGTGGCTGAGTTGCTGTCGTTCCCAAACACTTCCATTTTCTTATAATACAGCTGACAGTTGACTGTGGAATATTTAGGAGCGAGGAAATTTCACGACTGGATTTGTTGCACAGGTGGCATCCTATCACAGTTCCACGCTGGAATTCACTGAGCTCCTGAGAGCGACCCATTCTTTCACAAATGTTTGTAAAAACAGTCTGCATGCCTAGGTGCTTGAATTTATACACCTGTGGCCATGGAAGTGATTGGAACACCTGATTCCAATAATTTGGATGGGTGAGCAAATACTTTTGGCAATATAGTGTATATATATATATATATATATATATATATATATATATATATATATATATATATATATATATGGAAACCGTAAATTCGGCACACGGAACTAAGATAAAAAAAGCAATATGTTTTTTTTTTTTTTAAAGCTTACCTGTTCTCTCTTGATTTGCAGTAGTTTTGCTTTGTTGATTTTCTCCCTCCGCGTGAAAAACACATCTTGCTTCCACTATAATTTCATCCTGGACAACAGCTTCCCCGGCCTCCGGTTCCGGGCTGTGATGGACCCCCGGCAGTGATTAAATGAGCTGAGTGATTTGATCTGACCTAGAGGAAGGCTTGCTCGCCCTGCTCGGATCTCTGGTAATGAGGTGAGATAGCCGGTTAGGTGATCGGCCGAGTGCCGGGTGGCTGTGGAGTTGGGATCTGGAGGTCTGTCCACTTTCTCCACAAGAGGGCGTACAAGATCTCCTGGAGCCGGAGCTGATTGCACCACCTGTCGCTCATCTGCTCATCAGGAGATCCGTATTTAAGGAGGCGGAGGACTTCCAGTAACGGTTAGCAAGCCTGAGCCAACCAGCCTGTCTGAACCTCTGACTCCCTGAGAATCTGAACCTGAACCTGATCTGTTTTCTCCTCTCTGCTTCCTAGATTGAACCTGCCTGAAACCTGAAAACCTGAAGAGTTTCTCTGCCGGTGATCTGCCTGTCCGTTCTCAGAAGAACTCTGGACAACAATTCCTGTCAAAGATCTGCCTGCCCGCTCTCAGAAGATACTGGAAGGAAACTCTAATCTGTTATCTGCCTGCACTCAATTTAAGCTTTTCCTCCGCCTAACCCTCAGCCTGCCGACAGCCTCTGGACCCTCAAGGTTCCCCCCCTCAGCTGCTCTCCTCAACTCCAGAACAGGTACCGCCCTGCACACTCTCATCCTGCAAAATACCTGGACCTCCACTAACTCCTCTGTCCCCCTCTGCAATGAACCCACTCATGACCAGTCCATTCTCTTCCTGGATCTGATTAATCTGTGTGCCTTTCAGAACCCACTCGTTGCCAGACGACTTCCCTACTTGATCTGATTATTGAATGTGTTCATTCTTCTTAAATAAACCTTTGAACTTTTCTCCTGCCTCTGAGTGTTCTGCATGTGGGTTAGACATGTTAAACCAAACATGACAGAACACTCTGGCCAACAGACTAACCCAGCAGAAACACTCCGGAGGATGTTGGAGCAACAACAAACCCTCATTCAGAGCCATGACACCGCCCTCCGTGAGTTAAACACACGTCATGACGAAACAAATCGCTCATTACAAGAAATAGCCAGCTATTTTCAGAACGCTACACCTGGAACGGAGACCGTTCAACTTCCGGTACAAGATACTAATCCTACACTCAGGTCAGAACCAAGCCCGTCGTTTCCTGAATTCCACCCTTCACTTCCTGAAAGGTTTTTCGGTAATTCAAGTAAGTGCAAGGGATTTTTGCTCCACTGTAAGCTAATTTTTGAGCATTCACAGTCTAGTTTTCCAAATGACAAGAGGAAAATAGCTTTTATTCTGTCTCAATTGTCCGGAAAGGCCCTCGAATGGGCGGAAGCCAGATTTTCTTCAGAATCTAGTTTTGGTTGTTCTTTTGAGGAATTTATCCAGGAGTTCAAGCAAGTTTTCAATCAAGACACTGATAAGTCCACAGAATCTCGTGGACTTTTGGAGTTTAAACAGGGAAATAGAACTGTTGCTGAATTCTCAATCGACTTCCGAGTTAAAGAGGCTGCTTCCGGATGGAACGAATCCGCGCTCTAAAGCGCTTATTTTCATGCTCTTGACGATTCAATTAAGGACGAGCTGGCCACTCTCGATGAGCCAGCAACTCATAAAGTTAACAATCCGCTTGGATAACAGACTGCGAGCCAGATTCAAGTCTAGATTTAGAGACTATGTTTTTTCTGTTTCTGCTCCAGTGGCCAGGACAAATGACACCTCTTCTTCCTCTGTTCCCTCAGAAGTTGAGTCCAGATCTAAGAGCTGTAATCCACCTGTATCTGTTCCTGTTTCTAAGACTCATTACGTCTCTCCTTCCACAGAATCCTCAGAAGTTGAGCCAATGCAGATCGGTCACACGAGGCTCACATCCAAAGAGAGGCAAAGGAGGTTTAAGGAGAACCTTTGTATGTACTGTGGCGAACCCGGTCACTTTGTTTCAACCTGCCCAGCTAAGGTAAAAGCCGGGGTCCGCCAGAGGAAATGAGGAGTCTGGCGGACCATCTTGAAACTGAGAAATCTCCTCGCCTGCTGTTACCCGCAACTCTGTTTCTCGAAGATCAGTCCCTTACGTTATCAGCATTAATAGACTCAGGCTGTGAGAAGAATCCCATAGACTCCAGTTTGGTTAAATAATTGAACATAGAAACCACCCCTTTAACTAAGCCTCTGAGAGTCTCGGCCCTCGACGGAAAAAGATTACCTCAGGTCACACACCTAACCAAGCCGCCCGAACTTTTGACCTCTGGTAACCACAGAGAGACCATATCCTTTTTTTGTGTTTCCATCAGCTAGCTCATCCATAGTCCTTGGATTTGGGTGGCTTCAACATCATAACCCACACATCAACTGGTCCAAAAGACATGTCGAGTCCTGGTCTGCATCCTGCCATGTTTCCTGTCTCCGCTCCGCCGCACCTTCTACTCAGTCTCTGGCCAGTCATCAGGAGGCTGACCCGCCTGATCTTTCCTTAGTACCTCCTGACTACCACGATCTGGCACCTGTTTTCAGTAAGGTTAGTGCTCTTCCCCCGCATAGACCTTATGATTGTGCAATTGATCTTCTACCTGGAGCCCCTCTCCCTAGCAGTCGGTTCTATAATATCTCCAAGCCCGAGAGGGAGACCATGGAAAATTATATTAATGAGTCCTTAGCCGCCGGTATAATTCGACCTTCCTCATCTCCTCTCGGGGCCGGTTTCTTCTTTGTGGGGAAGAAGGATGGATCTCTGCAACCTTGTATCGATTACAGAGGTCTAAATCAAATTACAGTCAAAAACAAATACCCTTTACCCTTGTTAGCATCTGCTTTTGAACCCGTCCAAGGAGCTACGGTTTTCACTAAGTTGGACTTGAGAAATGCTTATCATCTCCTCAGACTCAGAGAGGGAGATGAATGGAAAACCGTATTTAAAACTCCTCTAGGGCAATTTGAGTATCTTGTTATGCCTTTTGGTCTGACCAATGCCCCTGCCTGTTTTCAGGCCCTGGTTAACGATATTCTGAGAGATTTTTTTAACATCTTCGTTTTTGTCTATATTGATGGCATTCTGATCTACTCCAAAAACATATCTGAACATAAGAAGCACGTCCGTTTGATTCTTCAAAGACTCCTTGAAAACAAGCTGTTTGTCAAAGCTGAGAAATGTGAGTTTCATCGTCCATCTGTCACCTTTCTAGGTTTTGTGCTCAAGGGCGGGCAGGTGAAGCCGTCAGAGGACAAGATCAAGGCGGTTCTGGACTGGCCCACTCCCGAGAACCGCAAACAACTACAAAGGTTTCTGGGGTTTGCAAATTTTTATAGAAGGTTCATCCGCAACTACAGCCAGACAGCTCAGCCTCTGACTGCCTTGACATCTGTAAAAAGGACTTTTCACTGGTCTGTGGAGGCTGATGCTGCATTTAATAAACTCAAGGCTCTGTTCTCTAATGCACCCATCCTCATCCAACATGACCGCTCCAAGCAATTCATCTTGGAGGTGGATGCTTCTGATTCTGGGGTGGGGGCAGTCTTGTCACAAGTATCTGATTCTGACCAAAGAGCTCATCCATGCGCATTTTTCTCCCGCAGACTTTCGCCTGCAGAGCAAAATTACGACGTCGGAGACAGAGAACACCTCGCAATTAAACTGTCTCTGGAAGAATGGCGGCATTGGCTGGAGGGCGCAGAGCATCCCGTTCTGGTATGGACAGATCACAAAAACTTATCTTACATTCAGTCTGCTAAACGATCCAATCCCTGTCAGTCCCGTTGGGCCCTGTTCTTCTCTAGATTCAACCTGATTATTTCCTACCAGCCTGGTTCCAAAAACATTAAACCCAACGCCCTTTCTCGCCTCAATGCTTCAGACAAACCTGAAACTCCTGATACGATTCTCCCTGCCAGCTGTACTGTGGCAACAGTTTCCTGGGAAATCTCAGATTATATTAAACTGGCCCAAGTTTCTGAACCCGACCCTTGTAACGGTCCACCAAACCGAACCTATGTCCCTTCTTCAGTTAGATCCCGTCTCATCCACTGGATGCACACTTCAAAATTTTCAGCTCACCCTGGCTCTGATATCACGTCGATACTGGTGGCCATCCCTCCATAAGGACATCAAGGAGTATATCCTAGCCTGTCCCGTCTGCGCTCGCAACAAACCATCACATCAACCTCCCTCTGGTCTTCTCCATCCTCTACCCGTTCCGTCTCGCCCTTGGTCCCACATCGCCGTGGCCTTCGTGACTGGTTTGCCCGCATCTAGAGGGATGACAACCATCTTCACCATCATTGACCGATTTTCAAAAGCCTGCCATCTTGTTCCCCTCAGAAAGCTTCCAAATGCCTTCCAGACAGCACAGCTCCTCGTTAAGCAAGTGTTCAAGTTACATGGAATTCCTCAGGAAATCTTGTCGGAGAGAGGGCCTTAATTCACCGCACAGGTCTGGAAACATTTCTGTTCTGCTCTTGACACTAACATCTCCCTAACATCAGGTTACCATCCACAATCCAATGGTCAAACGGAACGTCTAAACCAGGAACTAGAATCAACCCTCAGATGCTTTACGTCAACCAACCCTGCTCTGATTACTGAATACCGTGAGTCTCTGCCATCTACTTCATTTGGACCGCCAGGAGGCGGTCGTTGAGGGGGGGGTACTGTTGGGATCTGGAGGTCTGTCCACTTTCTCCACCAGAGGGCATACGAGATCTCCTGGAGCCGGAGCTGATTGCACCACCTGTCGCTCATCTGCTCATCAGGAGATCCGTATTTAAGGAGGCGGAGGACTTCTCTCCAGTGCCAGAGTGTTTGCCAGTAACGGCTAGCAAGACTGAGTCAACCAGCCTGTCTGAACCTCTGACTCCCTGAGAATCTGAACCTGAACCTGATCTGTTTTCTCCTCTCTGCTTCCTAGATTGAACCTGCCTGAAACCTGAAAACCTGAAGAGTTTCTCTGCCGGTGATCTGCCTGTCCGTTCTCAGAAGAACTCTGGAGAACAATTCCTGTCAAAGATCTGCTTGCCAGCTCTCAGAAGATACTGGAAGGAAACTCTAATGTGTTATCTGCCTGCACTCAATTTAAGCTCTGCCTCCACCTAGCCCTCAGCCTGCCGACAGCCTCTGGACCCTCAAGGTTCCCCCCCTCAGCTGCTCTCCTCAACTCCAGAACAGGTACAGCCCTGTACACACTCATCCTGCAAAATACCTGGACCTCCACTAACTCCTCTGTCCCCCTCTGCAGTGAACCCACTCGTGACCAGTCCATTCTCTTCCTGGATCTGATTAATCTGTGTGCCTTTCAGAACCCACTCGTTGCCAGACGAGTTCCCTACTTGATCTGATTATTGAATGTGTTCATTCTTCTTAAATAAACC
Organism: Cyprinodon tularosa; assembly: GCF_016077235.1. Classification (NCBI taxonomy): domain Eukaryota; kingdom Metazoa; phylum Chordata; class Actinopteri; order Cyprinodontiformes; family Cyprinodontidae; genus Cyprinodon; species Cyprinodon tularosa. The sequence goes on along the minus strand of NW_024039006.1, from coordinate 868,312 downwards.
TTTGAACTTTTCTCCTGCCTCTGAGTGTTCTGCATGTGGGTTAGACACGTTAAACAAAACATGACATTTTCTTTCTTATTAAAAGCCTTACCCTTGGTCTTGATTGTTGGGTGAAGACAGAAACTCGCCGACAGCTGCCAATGTGTGAAAGGCCAGGCTCCTGGGATCTTCTTCTCTGTTGGGAGGTGCCGAAGTGATGCGTTCCATTCGATTTAGGCCCAATGAGATGTTTCTGGGAATGCTGTCTCCTTCGATTTCCTACTGAGGAAAAATGAAGTATTTTAGTAAGATTGACTTAGAAAACAAAATAAATCCTAAAAGTAAAAAAAAATAAAAGGATATTTACTTTCATTTCACCGTCTCATAGTACGCTGGGCACTTGGTCTGATCCTTAGAGCAAGAGGGGGTCTGTCTAAGAGATAAAACAATATATGATTAGATGATGTAAAAAACCTAGAATTATTTATTTATTTATTTTCTTACCAGCGGCTTCATCAGGTCTAGATCTAAAAGTTGACTGGTCAGATCTTTTTAATCGGAATGGATGTGACTGTGAGAAAGAAAAAAAGTAACAAATTTTTTAGTTTTATATATATATATATATATATATATATATATATATATATATATATATATATATATATATATATATATATATATATATATATATATATATATGGAAACCGTAAATTCGGCACACGGAACTAAGATAAAAAAAGCAATATGTTTTTTTTTTTTTTAAAGCTTACCTGTTCTCTCTTGATTTGCAGTAGTTTTGCTTTGTTGATTTTCTCCCTCCGCGTGAAAAACACATCTTGCTTCCACTATAATTTCATCCTGGACAACAGCTTCCCCGGCCTCCGGTTCCGGGCTGTGATGGACCCCCGGCAGTGATTAAATGAGCTGAGTGATTTGATCTGACCTAGAGGAAGGCTTGCTCGCCCTGCTCGGATCTCTGGTAATGAGGTGAGATAGCCGGTTAGGTGATCGGCCGAGTGCCGGGTGGCTGTGGAGTTGGGATCTGGAGGTCTGTCCACTTTCTCCACAAGAGGGCGTACAAGATCTCCTGGAGCCGGAGCTGATTGCACCACCTGTCGCTCATCTGCTCATCAGGAGATCCGTATTTAAGGAGGCGGAGGACTTCCAGTAACGGTTAGCAAGCCTGAGCCAACCAGCCTGTCTGAACCTCTGACTCCCTGAGAATCTGAACCTGAACCTGATCTGTTTTCTCCTCTCTGCTTCCTAGATTGAACCTGCCTGAAACCTGAAAACCTGAAGAGTTTCTCTGCCGGTGATCTGCCTGTCCGTTCTCAGAAGAACTCTGGACAACAATTCCTGTCAAAGATCTGCCTGCCCGCTCTCAGAAGATACTGGAAGGAAACTCTAATCTGTTATCTGCCTGCACTCAATTTAAGCTTTTCCTCCGCCTAACCCTCAGCCTGCCGACAGCCTCTGGACCCTCAAGGTTCCCCCCCTCAGCTGCTCTCCTCAACTCCAGAACAGGTACCGCCCTGCACACTCTCATCCTGCAAAATACCTGGACCTCCACTAACTCCTCTGTCCCCCTCTGCAATGAACCCACTCATGACCAGTCCATTCTCTTCCTGGATCTGATTAATCTGTGTGCCTTTCAGAACCCACTCGTTGCCAGACGACTTCCCTACTTGATCTGATTATTGAATGTGTTCATTCTTCTTAAATAAACCTTTGAACTTTTCTCCTGCCTCTGAGTGTTCTGCATGTGGGTTAGACATGTTAAACCAAACATGACAGAACACTCTGGCCAACAGACTAACCCAGCAGAAACACTCCGGAGGATGTTGGAGCAACAACAAACCCTCATTCAGAGCCATGACACCGCCCTCCGTGAGTTAAACACACGTCATGACGAAACAAATCGCTCATTACAAGAAATAGCCAGCTATTTTCAGAACGCTACACCTGGAACGGAGACCGTTCAACTTCCGGTACAAGATACTAATCCTACACTCAGGTCAGAACCAAGCCCGTCGTTTCCTGAATTCCACCCTTCACTTCCTGAAAGGTTTTTCGGTAATTCAAGTAAGTGCAAGGGATTTTTGCTCCACTGTAAGCTCATTTTTGAGCATTCACAGTCTAGTTTTCCAAATGACAAGAGGAAAATAGCTTTTATTCTGTCTCAATTGTCCGGAAAGGCCCTCGAATGGGCGGAAGCCAGATTTTCTTCAGAATCTAGTTTTGGTTGTTCTTTTGAGGAATTTATCCAGGAGTTCAAGCAAGTTTTCAATCAAGACACTGATAAGTCCACAGAATCTCGTGGACTTTTGGAGTTTAAACAGGGAAATAGAACTGTTGCTGAATTCTCAATCGACTTCCGAGTTAAAGAGGCTGCTTCCGGATGGAACGAATCCGCGCTCTAAAGCGCTTATTTTCATGCTCTTGACGATTCAATTAAGGACGAGCTGGCCACTCTCGATGAGCCAGCAACTCATAAAGTTAACAATCCGCTTGGATAACAGACTGCGAGCCAGATTCAAGTCTAGATTTAGAGACTATGTTTTTTCTGTTTCTGCTCCAGTGGCCAGGACAAATGACACCTCTTCTTCCTCTGTTCCCTCAGAAGTTGAGTCCAGATCTAAGAGCTGTAATCCACCTGTATCTGTTCCTGTTTCTAAGACTCATTACGTCTCTCCTTCCACAGAATCCTCAGAAGTTGAGCCAATGCAGATCGGTCACACGAGGCTCACATCCAAAGAGAGGCAAAGGAGGTTTAAGGAGAACCTTTGTATGTACTGTGGCGAACCCGGTCACTTTGTTTCAACCTGCCCAGCTAAGGTAAAAGCCGGGGTCCGCCAGAGGAAATGAGGAGTCTGGCGGACCATCTTGAAACTGAGAAATCTCCTCGCCTGCTGTTACCCGCAACTCTGTTTCTCGAAGATCAGTCCCTTACGTTATCAGCATTAATAGACTCAGGCTGTGAGAAGAATCCCATAGACTCCAGTTTGGTTAAATAATTGAACATAGAAACCACCCCTTTAACTAAGCCTCTGAGAGTCTCGGCCCTCGACGGAAAAAGATTACCTCAGGTCACACACCTAACCAAGCCGCCCGAACTTTTGACCTCTGGTAACCACAGAGAGACCATATCCTTTTTTTGTGTTTCCATCAGCTAGCTCATCCATAGTCCTTGGATTTGGGTGGCTTCAACATCATAACCCACACATCAACTGGTCCAAAAGACATGTCGAGTCCTGGTCTGCATCCTGCCATGTTTCCTGTCTCCGCTCCGCCGCACCTTCTACTCAGTCTCTGGCCAGTCATCAGGAGGCTGACCCGCCTGATCTTTCCTTAGTACCTCCTGACTACCATGATCTGGCACCTGTTTTCAGTAAGGTTAGTGCTCTTCCCCCGCATAGACCTTATGATTGTGCAATTGATCTTCTACCTGGAGCCCCTCTCCCTAGCAGTCGGTTCTATAATATCTCCAAGCCCGAGAGGGAGACCATGGAAAATTATATTAATGAGTCCTTAGCCGCCGGTATAATTCGACCTTCCTCATCTCCTCTCGGGGCCGGTTTCTTCTTTGTGGGGAAGAAGGATGGATCTCTGCAACCTTGTATCGATTACAGAGGTCTAAATCAAATTACAGTCAAAAACAAATACCCTTTACCCTTGTTAGCATCTGCTTTTGAACCCGTCCAAGGAGCTACGGTTTTCACTAAGTTGGACTTGAGAAATGCTTATCATCTCCTCAGACTCAGAGAGGGAGATGAATGGAAAACCGTATTTAAAACTCCTCTAGGGCAATTTGAGTATCTTGTTATGCCTTTTGGTCTGACCAATGCCCCTGCCTGTTTTCAGGCCCTGGTTAACGATATTCTGAGAGATTTTTTTAACATCTTCGTTTTTGTCTATATTGATGGCATTCTGATCTACTCCAAAAACATATCTGAACATAAGAAGCACGTCCGTTTGATTCTTCAAAGACTCCTTGAAAACAAGCTGTTTGTCAAAGCTGAGAAATGTGAGTTTCATCGTCCATCTGTCACCTTTCTAGGTTTTGTGCTCAAGGGCGGGCAGGTGAAGCCGTCAGAGGACAAGATCAAGGCGGTTCTGGACTGGCCCACTCCCGAGAACCGCAAACAACTACAAAGGTTTCTGGGGTTTGCAAATTTTTATAGAAGGTTCATCCGCAACTACAGCCAGACAGCTCAGCCTCTGACTGCCTTGACATCTGTAAAAAGGACTTTTCACTGGTCTGTGGAGGCTGATGCTGCATTTAATAAACTCAAGGCTCTGTTCTCTAATGCACCCATCCTCATCCAACATGACCGCTCCAAGCAATTCATCTTGGAGGTGGATGCTTCTGATTCTGGGGTGGGGGCAGTCTTGTCACAAGTATCTGATTCTGACCAAAGAGCTCATCCATGCGCATTTTTCTCCCGCAGACTTTCGCCTGCAGAGCAAAATTACGACGTCGGAGACAGAGAACACCTCGCAATTAAACTGTCTCTGGAAGAATGGCGGCATTGGCTGGAGGGCGCAGAGCATCCCGTTCTGGTATGGACAGATCACAAAAACTTATCTTACATTCAGTCTGCTAAACGATCCAATCCCCGTCAGTCCCGTTGGGCCCTGTTCTTCTCTAGATTCAACCTGATTATTTCCTACCAGCCTGGTTCCAAAAACATTAAACCCAACGCCCTTTCTCGCCTCAATGCTTCAGACAAACCTGAAACTCCTGATACGATTCTCCCTGCCAGCTGTACTGTGGCAACAGTTTCCTGGGAAATCTCAGATTATATTAAACTGGCCCAAGTTTCTGAACCCGACCCTTGTAACGGTCCACCAAACCGAACCTATGTCCCTTCTTCAGTTAGATCCCGTCTCATCCACTGGATGCACACTTCAAAATTTTCAGCTCACCCTGGCTCTGATATCACGTCGATACTGGTGGCCATCCCTCCATAAGGACATCAAGGAGTATATCCTAGCCTGTCCCGTCTGCGCTCGCAACAAACCATCACATCAACCTCCCTCTGGTCTTCTCCATCCTCTACCCGTTCCGTCTCGCCCTTGGTCCCACATCGCGGTGGCCTTCGTGACTGGTTTGCCCGCATCTAGAGGGATGACAACCATCTTCACCATCATTGACCGATTTTCAAAAGCCTGCCATCTTGTTCCCCTCAGAAAGCTTCCAAATGCCTTCCAGACAGCACAGCTCCTCGTTAAGCAAGTGTTCAAGTTACATGGAATTCCTCAGGAAATCTTGTCGGAGAGAGGGCCTTAATTCACCGCACAGGTCTGGAAACATTTCTGTTCTGCTCTTGACACTAACATCTCCCTAACATCAGGTTACCATCCACAATCCAATGGTCAAACGGAACGTCTAAACCAGGAACTAGAATCAACCCTCAGATGCTTTACGTCAACCAACCCGATCTACTGGAGCCAATATCTACACTGGGTAGAGTATGCACACAACTCCCACACATCATCTGCAACCTGTCTGTCCACTTTCGAGATCTCCCTAGGATATCAGCCACCCTTGTTCCCCGCCGACGAAAAGGAAATCTCTGTACCATCAGTTCAGCATCACATCCGCCGTTGCCGAAAGATTTGGAAGGACACAATCGCCGCGCTGAACTGGACATCTGCCCAAAACAAAAGATTTGCTGACCGCAAACGACGCCCTGCTTCCACCTACACACCCGGACAACAGGTTTGGCTATCCACACGTGACAGTCCTCTCAAATCCATGTCCCGTAAGCTCTCTCCCAGGTTCATCGGTCCATATAAAATCGAGTCCATCGTCAACCCATCTGCTGTCCGCCTGCATCTGCCATCCTCACTCCGGATCCATCCAACATTCCACATCTCTCAAATTAAACCTGTCCTAACCAGCCCTTTTTGCCCTCCGTCCGACTACCCTCCACCCGCCCGGGACATTGATGGTCACTCTGCCTTCACCGTCCGCCGGATCATAGACTCCCGTCGCCGGGGCCGCGGCTGACAGTACCTGGTCGACTGGGAGGGCTACGGTCCGGAGGATCGCACTTGGGTTCCTGGATCCTTCATTCTCGACCCTGCTCTGATTACTGAATACCGTGAGTCTCTGCCATCTACTTCATTTGGACCGCCAGGAGGCGGTCGTTGAGGGGGGGTACTGTTGGGATCTGGAGGTCTGTCCACTTTCTCCACCAGAGGGCATACGAGATCTCCTGGAGCCGGAGCTGATTGCACCACCTGTCGCTCATCTGCTCATCAGGAGATCCGTATTTAAGGAGGCGGAGGACTTCTCTCCAGTGCCAGAGTGTTTGCCAGTAACGGCTAGCAAGACTGAGTCAACCAGCCTGTCTGAACCTCTGACTCCCTGAGAATCTGAACCTGAACCTGATCTGTTTTCTCCTCTTTGCTTCCTAGATTGAACCTGCCTGAAACCTGAAAACCTGAAGAGTTTCTCTGCCGGTGATCTGCCTGTCCGTTCTCAGAAGAACTCTGGAGAACAATTCCTGTCAAAGATCTGCTTGCCAGCTCTCACAAGATACTGGAAGGAAACTCTAATGTGTTATCTGCCTGCACTCAATTTAAGCTCTGCCTCCACCTAGCCCTCAGCCTGCCGACAGCCTCTGGACCCTCAAGGTTCCCCCCCTCAGCTGCTCTCCTCAACTCCAGAACAGGTACAGCCCTGTACACACTCATCCTGCAAAATACCTGGACCTCCACTAACTCCTCTGTCCCCCTCTGCAGTGAACCCACTCGTGACCAGTCCATTCTCTTCCTGGATCTGATTAATCTGTGTGCCTTTCAGAACCCACTCGTTGCCAGACGAGTTCCCCACTTGATCTGATCATTGAATGTGTTCATTCTTCTTAAATAAACCTTTGAACTTTTCTCCTGCCTCTGAGTGTTCTGCATGTGGGTTAGACACGTTAAACAAAACATGACATTTTCTTTCTTATTAAAAGCCTTACCCAAATCAAGGTCTGACAGGTGAAAATCATCGATATCAGAATCTTGAAATAGATGAAAAAAAATGTTAAAAAAGCAGATCTTGTTAAAACATTTTACCTAAAACTATTGCAAGAATTAACGGGTTAACTTCGGCCACTGCGATCTGCCCTTAAAAGGAAATTAAGTAAATGAAAAAGTTTGTATTTAATTCTAATCCACTTACTTTTCATCATGGTGGATAGCCTTCCGAAACGTGGATACAGTAGGTTAAAAAGAGAGTGGCATGGATCATGTGGCCTTTTTGTAAAATTAGAATAGAATAGAATAGAATTAAACTTTATTGTCATTGCACTGTCACAAGTACAAGCAACGAAATGCAGTTAGCATCTATCCAGAAGTGCTATACAGGATATAAATATGCATTACAAGTGTACAGAGGGTATGTATAAATAGACTATAAAATGTATGTATAAACAGTATAACAGCATTAACAGTGATTGAGGCTGTAAATGAATATAGACACTATATACATGTATACAACTATACAGAGATGTTACCTGGATCATATAAATATATATATTAGTGGGGCTATAATGTATGGTACAAGTTGACATATTATATACACGGATTGTGAATGCGTGTGAGGAAGCAGTTTTTGGTATGTGTGAGGAGCGTCCATGGTTATTGTTGTGTAGGGGGATGGGAGTACAGTCCTTATAGTTCGTGTCATGAGGCGTTCAGAAGCGTGACAGCTGTGGGGAAGAAGCTGTTCCGGTGCCTGGTGGTTTTAGTCCGTATGCTTCTGTAACACCTGCCAGAGGGCAGGAGAGAGAATAGTCTGTGTGCAGGGTGAGTGGGGTCCTTGCTGATTTTCCCGGCCCTTTTCAGACACCGCTTCCTGTAGATGTCCTGGATGGCAGGAAGCGGTGCCCCGGCGATTAACAGGATGGCTTAACAGCATGTTTAGACTCTAAGGTGTGAAGAATGGTTTGATAAAAAGGTGAGAATAATGTTGTTTCCTCTATAAGGTGAAAAGTTAAAAGAAGTTTCTGTTTCATAGTGTGGGAAAGGAGCAATGGGAAAGGAAGGCAAAAATTTTCATACATTTACAGAGTCAAGAGTGGTTTGTTAAAAGAGGTGAGAATAATGTTGATTAGGAAGATTTATTTATTTATTTATTTATTTGAATAGGGACAATGCACATTAATGAACATCAGTATAAAAACAAATGTAAATATGCCGGATTATAGCTACAAAGCTAGTTTCCATCCGTAGTCCCTAGGCAGGCAAATACATAAGAAAGAACATAACATATAATACAAGCATCACAAGGAAATGTTAAGAGTTTAGTGGTTACATGACTGGTTTGTTTTCATCTGTAGTTTGAGTTGGGCTTTGAAGCTGATCAGTGTAGGGCTCTCCCGTATGTGTAGAGGAAGACTGTTCCAGATGTTAGTGGCTCATGACGCTACGGAAGCCGGCAGACCAAACCAGATGAAAATGCGCATTCAGCGTCTGCTCTGCCGATAATGCAAGCGTAGAAGAAGAAATGTGCTGTTTACCTGTGCAAAGAAAGAAACAACGAAAGAAAAATGTCTGAGGACTTCAGTGTTGAGGAAGAGCATGAGTTCTTTGCCGAGCTGAATGCGCACTTTCATATGGTTTGGTCTGCCGCGGTTTCCGTAGCGTCATGAACTCGCCGGCGCACGCTTTCAGGAAATCCTATACACTACTGTTTATGCTCTAAAAACATTCTAAATGACTTTGTTTCGAGTAAATTCTGGATGCTACCCACTCAGGACTCTTGGAATACATTGGACGAGCAGTATGGAGGAATATTGACACGTTTTTTGTGGACTTTTATGGACCTTTCTGTCTCGGGCACAATAGATCTCCATTATTTGAATGTCAGCAGACAGCAAGAAGCCTCCCAGATCTCCAGATGCATTTGAGATATCAAAAAAGTACTCCAGAGTGTTGTTCAGCATGGGGGTGAGTAGTAAATGAAGGCTAATCATGTTTTGGGTGTACTATTCCTTTAAGGACATTCAGCAGTCTTTGGGTAGGAGCCCAGTTCTGCATTGCCCTGACTTTGAAAAACCTTTTATTCTACAGACAGATGCCTCAGAGAGGGGCATGTGAGCTGTCCTTCTGCAGGGTCCAGCAGAGGAACAACATCCGGTGGCATTCGTCAGCCGTAAACTCTTCCCAAGGGAAACTCGCTATTCTACAGTGGAGAAAGAGGCCCTAGCAATTAAGTGGGCCCTTGATTCTTTAAAGTATTACCTCCTGGGAAGAGAGTTTACCTTGCAGACTGATCATAAGGCCCTCCAGTGGTTGCAGCGGATGAGGGATACAAACGGCCGCATCACGCGATGGTACCTGGCTATGCAACCTTTCCGCTTCACTGTGAAGCACATCCCGGGCAAATGTAACCTGACGGCAGACTACCTCTCTCGCTGGGGTTGTGAAGACTCTGAAGGGAGGGGGAGTGTGATGGCTGCATGTACAACCACACAAATGGTCTGGTAATTCTTTCATTAAATCTTCTATTTTATTGTACTGTATTTCATTTTTTTCTACTTTGATTTGGCATTGGTTAACTATTTGGGTTCACACATTTAGTTGACTCATTTTGTCATTTCTTGCTTTTTGGTTTTCTGTACATTAATATATTTTTCATTTGAGTTGCCAGTTCCTGGGAGGCTGTCATGAGTAAAGCCAGTAAAGGAAAGGAGACCCCAGCTGCAAAGTATCTCCTCATTGACATGGAGGCCTAGTTGGACTCTTCCACTTGCATTTAGAAGGGGTGTAGAAAGGGTTTAGGTTTCTGTATTTGGTTTTGTTTTCTATAGTAACACTTGGAAAATTTTATATTTAAGTCCTCTTCTTCATAGGTTGCTAATTAAGTATGATGTTGATTAGTTTTGTCTTTTGTTGTAGTTTTGTTTAGGAAAATGTATTTTATGTTTCCCTCTTGTTTCAAAATGGTCTGATCAACCAGTATATATATATGTTTCCCCTGTGTGTCAATTAGGTAGGTCTTTTCCTGTGTCAGGTTTGGATTATGCACATTTTTGTCATTTGTTTTCCTTGATGGGCCCAGTGTTGTTTGAACTTTTGAACTTTATTTTTGCAAAATAAATTTGTTACCATTTTTTCATCAAGAAGTGCTTTTCTGATTTTTTTGGCTCGGTCGCTCACATGGACCAACCACCTTTTTCTAATGATCTACTAAGAGAATATTTTCAGAAATCATTCATTGCTCTTAATCATTTATAATTTTATTTTTTTATATTGATAACTAGATGTTTTCACTAATAGTGAAGAAGAGATCATTTAAAGGTAAAATATGGGCTTTTCTTTTGACTTATTTTTCACATTTTGGAGATTAAAGGGGAGGGAATAATCAATTAAAAGTAATAAAATAAGGTGAACAGGTGAGACAAAGCTGACATTAAAATCTAGTCTTATACTAGTGTTTTATTGTATATATGTTTTATTACCTGTTTTATGTTTTAATTATTTTGTATTTATTTGCACATCTATGTCTATAGCAAAGATCCTAAACTTCAGATATTCATGTTAAAACAAAGCAATAGATGCCAAGCATTCATCCTGATAGTTTTTACTTTTTTTTTTTTTTTAGCGTGAAAAGATTTCCTTACCAAATGCGATCAATAGACATAAACTGTGCTGTGCAGCCTCACCATCATCTAACAAACTCTGGCAGCTTCAGCTCCTGCCTCAGTGAAAACCAAAGTTCATATTTATTCTAAGCGCTACTCAGCTGTTTCCCTCTTGGCATCAAACATTTTGTTCTGCTTTTCACACCTGATCTGGACTTTTTCTTTTCACATCTCTGGTTGCTTTGTTCCTTTACTCTCTTGTTTACTCCTTGCACACATGCACAATATTGTACGTCTAATAATATAATCTTGTTACAGTAAATATTCAAAGGGCTAAAGTTTAACACAAATAGGCCAAAAACAAAGATAAAATACAATAAGCCAACAAGGTGCCACAATTTATTCTAAACGTCTTTGTAAACTACCAAAGATACGGGTGTAGAACTTTGTTGAGCCATAGTATGTGATAGCCTCCCTTCAAGCAGAGGGGTTAAAATCTGACGACCCAGATGACTGAGAATTTGCAAAGGCGGTTCTCAAATAAGATTTCCGAGTTTGCTGCACTCACAGCTAGAACAGCTGCCTTCAAACAATCCAGATCCTGAATATAGATATACACTTAGACTTAAACTGATAGACTGCAGGTAGATGTGAGGAAGCCGATAAAACCTGAAGGAGACTTCAGATAAACTCTGCCAAACCTGAACTGATTGTAAACATAATGGGCAGCATTATAGGTGCAATGCAAATTGTTGAAAAATAATCAACATTTAAAACACAAGGATCCTTGAACGAACAGAGATAAACTGACCTGCAGACCAGACAAACTTTGCTTCACTGTAATTAGTGTAAAACACTGGTTCTCCTCTTCCTGCTCTGCACACATATCCTGCTGTGTAATTCTGTCCATTAATGAGGTAGGTGTTCTGTTCAGTCCAGTTGGTTCTGCCAGTCAGCAGCTCTAAGCTGTAGGAGCTGCTGGATTTTGTTGGAACCACTTTATACCAGAAGAACCTCCATCCTGCAGATGGATGCTCCAACCCCCCACAGCTCAGAGTCACTGAGGCTCCAGGACTCAGCCATGATGGAGACACAGAGAGGACAGGCTGAGCTTTATCTGATGGAGACACAGAGAGGACAGGCTGAGGTTTATCTGATGGAGACACAGAGAGGACAGGCTGAGGTTTATCTGATGGAGACACAGATGGTCAGAGACAGTCATGATCTATCATAGTTTCTTCTCTTTATTCTTGTCTTTCTTTTAATTAATGCAAAGGTTATTACTTTCATGTTTGGGAGAGGTGGGAGACATAATGGCTGATTGTTTAAGTCTTAACATTTAAGACTTAGATTTTTATTACTGATCATTTTATAGGGGTGTTTATTCCCCAGAATTAAAGCCCAGTCATCCTACGAATCTACTAACGTTGTATTTTTCTTATTTTTTTCTCAGTTGTTTGTCTAACCACAACTTTTAGAGGCTTCACAATATATACACAGTAAACATACACAGTAAAATATACAGTAAAAATGACAACAACCAGGACTCAGGGTAAAGATGAACAATACAATTATTTTAAATTGCCTTTTGGTTCCAGTAGAACAGTAGTATCAGGTGGCTTTTAATACAAGTTTAATGCTATAATCTCTTTATTGTTTTTGCTAGTCTTATACTAGTGTTTTATTGTATATATGTTTTATTACCTGTTTTATGTTTTAATTATTTTGTATTTATTTAAAACAGTTTAGAAATGTTTTTTATCCAAACCTTGTCATAGTCAATTTTATGAGTAATTGTTTATCTCGTTATTGTCATGATGGATCAAAGGAGCAAGCCCATATGCAGAACACACACGGAGGAGGCAGGGAAAAAGTTCAAATGTTTATTAAAAGTTCTGAACACGAGAGAATAAACAAGTTCTGAGACTGTTTCACTGAAGTCTTGACTGGGACCGGAGACTGTTGGTTAGCAGAGTTCATGAGAAGCTACAGCGTCTAGCTTCAGACTTAGCATGGCAGACCTTGATCTGAGCTTCCAGCTCACTGCAGAGAACTACAGGGAATATCCACATAGGATTCTTCAGGCTGAGCTTCCAGCTCACTGCAGAGAACTACAGGGAATATTCACATAGGATTCTTCAGGCTGATTCCACATAGGAATCTTCAGGTAAACTCCACATAGAAGTCTTCGGGTTAAATCCACATAGGAATCTTCAGGTTGGCTCACCAGGGCTGATTGGCAGGTTAAGCTCACCCAGAGCTTCAGGCTAGAGACAGCTTTCCAGTGAGGCAGCTCACCCAGAGCTTCAGACTAGCGACAGGTTTCCTGTGAGGCACAGACAAAGGAGAGATTAGAATCTGATCTCACACTAGATACAACTAAGATTCTATCAGTAACAGAGGTTCAGGTAGCTAACCAAACTAAGATCAACACTGCGGCATGGAAGCAAGGTCTGGCAGGAGCTTATAAAGGGGAGGTCTCCTGATGAGAAGATGCATGACAGGTGTGCTGGAAGGTTCCAGCCCTAGGAGACCCATGGCGCACTCTGCTGGAGACAGAGGGTAATCTCCAGATCCCAACAGTAATTCCAGTCCTAAAAGACAATAACACAGAGCAGAAGAGGATCCTCGGCGCCCTCTGGTGGGCAAGCCTGAGGATCCCAACAGTTATACTTTGTAGTCTTAAGTGACAAATTCCAAATATTCTGTATTTTGTATCTAATAAGCAATAATTATATAAATCAAAATATTTCGAAGTCATCAGAAATTAGAATCCAAGGAGATTAACAGATTTGTAATATCAGAGCAGAATTTTTGATTGGTGCTCTAACTGCTGCCTTTGACACTATTGACCTCTGTATTTCCATCCATCCATCCATCCATCCATTCATCCATCCATCCATCCAACCATCCATCCATCCATCCATCCATCCATCCATCCATCCAACCATCCATCCATCAGTTTTGGGACTGGTGCCCCCCCTCCAGCAGTCTATGGATGAAAGGCAGGGTAAACCCTGGACAGGTCACCAGTCCATGGCAGGGCAACACAGAGACACACACTCACACCTAAGGACAATTTAAAGACTCCGGTTAACCTATTAGTCATGTTGTTGGACTGTGGGGTACCCAAAGTCAGAGAACAAGCAAACATGCTGAAAGACCCTAGGCCTGGAATTGAACCCAGGACCTTCTTTCTTCAAGTCATCAGTTCTACAATCTGCATCAGTTTAGATAAAATGACCGACTGACACAGAACTGATGTCAAATTATGAAACTAGACTGGCAGGAAGGTTCAGGCCTCTTTTTATTTGAGTTTAATACATTTTCTTTTCACATTTTGAAAGAAAAAATAGGACGTATTTTAATTTTCAGTTAAGAGATAATAATAAAAAATAGAACATGTATTAAAATTGTACAGATGCAGTGGGCCTCATTGTTCTAGGCTTACATAGTATGATTTGGCATTAACTTTATTTCTCTGGGTCCCAAGTTATCAAAATTACTAATTTTGGTTTTTCAAGAGGGTTTAGTTCCTAAATGTATTAATGGTTCCTAAGTGAACCACTGTGTAGGAGGAGTGGGTCAGCAGAGAGTAGCTGCCCAGGGTGGAGCTGCTGTTTCTCTGGGAGAGGTCACAATATCTGGGAAGCCAACACTAACAAAGGAATGGAGAAGCTCTGAGCTTCTTCATCCCTACCATCCTTCTCAGCCCCTCAGGTCGGCTGAACAGCAGCTCCTGCAGGAACCAAGGTCTAAGAGGACGTTCAGAGCAAAGCCTCTATTGCTGCTTCTCATTTAGGAATAAACTAGTCCTGCACATTGAGAGGCTCATTTACTGCCTACTTTTATAACATACAAAAATTACTATATTTATTTTTTGTTTTTTACCAATAGTAACACTAACTTTGATCTTGTTTATTTTAATGTTTTTATTCTTCTTTATAATCATTCCTAAACCTTATTTAAATATCTTTGTAGCTTTAAAGTTTGCAGTGATGTTCGGCACCTTGTTTCAGCTGTTGCTGTTTTATTCTGGTCTGATATAGATTATTTATTTAATCTTACTCTGAAATTTCACTGAAAATATTGCAGTAGCAATCATTTGTTACACATGAAACATGTTTTTGAGTTTAGAAGCAGATCCTGCTTTTAAATTAAGATCTTAATATAAATGTGATGAGAAATGAGTGTCATGTTTTATTACCAATTAGCTTATTTCCACCAATAGATAGATAGATAGATTTGTCATTTTTATACTAAATATGTTAAAATCCCAAAGGAAATTTATACATGGGGGAGAGATAAAAAAAAAACTCACCTGACACATTTAACCTAAGGACTCCCCACTCTGTTATTGTAAAGACATCAGTTCTTCCTCTGCATTTATATTCTCCTCTGTCAGCTGCAGTGAGCCTGTATTCACTGGATGTTGGAGAGTTTCTGCTGGTTGGTCTCCATTCATACGTCCACTGAGCTCCTCCACCTCCATGGATCTCACATCTCAGAGTGACTTTCTCTCCTCTGTATATCTGAGGCCAGTTGGGTTGAAGGGTCACAGTGGGTATAATAGGAACTGTTAACATATATGAAAAACACCAAAATGTTACATCAGACAGACATTGCTAACATAAACCCCTTTAAAACTGTTTTCAACATAGAAAAAAAAAAACTTTGTTTAAACATTTGTTTATCACATTAACAGGAGCAAATATTTTTCTTTAAAGCATCATTATGACATTAACCTAAAGACAAATAATCATTATCTCACTTCTGATTAATTAAATATATTTTTTCCCCCCATAACATAGAACTAAACTCACCAGTTTTATATATGGTGACCTTACTGCTGTTTTTAGTGTAGTAAACTACACCTTCTTTCCCTTCTCTTCCTCCTCTGCAGCTGTATAGACCTCCCTCTGAGATGCTGATGACTCCATCTGGTTCATTGTTTCTGATGAGCTGAGCTCCAGAAGACTCTGACTTCTGTCTGAACCAGTCAAACTTCAAGCCATTAGAGCTGGACATAGAGCAGGTCAGTGTGACACTGCCCCCTAGTGGTATTATTTCCTGATCTGCTGTCAGTGAGGCTGTGGGTTTATCTGCTGGTGGAAACAAACAGAAAACAGACCATAATTTTTTACAATTATTTAGAGATAACAGCCTGATGCTGAACGTGGAGATGATGAGGGAGATCATTGTAGACTTCAGGAAGAACCGCCCTAACCACGCTCTACTTCTCATTAAGAAGCTGTAGAGGTGATCAGCAGCACCAAATTCTTGGGGGTGCACATCACAGACAACCTGACCTGGTCTGTGAACACCACACACTGATCCAAAGGGCACAGAAGCGCTTGTACTTCCTGCTGAGGATGAGGATAGCCCTACTGCTGCTGCCATTCCTCAAGATGTTCTCCAGAAGCACCATAGAGAGCATTCTGACCAGCTGTCTCTCTGTGTGGTGAACGTGATAATAGCGCTGTGTGTCCAGATCCGTAATATTATCAGTGACCCATCACACCCCCATCATGGACTGTTCTCCCTGCTGCCCTCTTGAAAGAGGCTCTGCAGCATCTGTAGGTCCAGCAGGTTCTGGAACAGCTTTTACCTTTTTGCCATCAGACTGTTGAACTGTTAAACCCTAAACTGGACTCTGGATCACACACGCACAGAACTGAAATTTAGGGTATTTTTTGCACCATTGTAATTTTGCAATGCTAATTTTCATTCTTCTGTACATTTTTTAACTTTTTTTTCTGCTGCACTGGTAGATTCTTGTTACTGTTGCACTTTATATTGTAAAGTTATTAAATTTAACTTTAGTCTGATTACTTGTCATAAGCTGTATGCAACATATATATATATATATTTTGTGCCCTCTGTGCAAATAAAGCAACAATAACGTTTTTTTCTAAGTTTAAATAATCTCTGTCCTGTTGCTACATGTGTGGTTTCCACACTGAGGAGCCGGTTCTGAAGAGATTGCTGTTGAGGTTGAATCATGAGGAAACGTAGAGGATGATGGGTGGGCAGTGAAAGTCATTCCTATTTCCCACTGTCACAGTTCTCCATTTTGTTACCTTCACACTAGAACTATTTCACCAATCTGACCAAGTACTTCATAGAGGGGCATAGGGTGTAGTGTGGACATTGGGATCAGGCCCTTCTCTGCATACTGAGGAGGTAATTCATCTATTTAATTCAGATGTGTTGAAGCAAAGACACATTTTAAAGGAATAGGACACACCAGACTGGAGTTAAAGAGCTCTGATCTACTTTATGCCAGAATTGGGAATTACCTTGATGGATTAAATATTATATTTTCATCTGTTAGACTTTGTTACTTTGGGGACTTATTTTATAGTTTCAAACATCTGTATTATTGAGCATCCAGACTGCTGATGAATAGCTCTAGAACTAGTGTTCATCTCCAGTGGTTATTGTGAAAGAGGTCATCTTTCTATCACAGAGCAAATCAGAGACACACTGGATAAACAACCATGAAAGCAAACACTCATACAGTAACCAAAGACTAGTAGAGAGACTTATACAAGAGCAGACTACAATAAATATTTAACAAAGAATACGTTCATCAAACACACAATCTCTAACTGAAATGTTTCTAGAAAATAAAATAAAAATCAATCCCACTATGGTTCAAAATAGTGTTTTTAACAGCTTAATTAATGCTAATAATATTAATCTAATGCTGTATATATGAGCCTAGTTAGGATGTTGGATCCTGGTGGGTTTAGTGCAAACTTTTCATTAACAACAATTAAAAGCACAAAAAAAGAACAGAGTTTTTTTTCTAGTTAAAATTGCTATTCATAGGAAGTATTAGTAAATCGTCTTTTTAATGATTTTTAACAGGAAAAATTAAAGACAAACCATAAGAGGAATTTAGTAAGAAATCTTACTAGACATCTAAACTCACCATAAATAACAACTCCATCACTCAGAGAAGTTATGGTGTGTCTTTCTTTTTTTCATCCTCTGCAGGTGTAGATGCCTTCTTCTGCAGTTTTATTTTGTATGATTGCCATGTTCATCTTTATAATTCAATCTATGAACAACTTAAAGGAGGTATTTTGAAGACAGCAGAGGTCCAATGCAATGTCCTGCAGGTAAGGGTAGCAGGTCAACCCCCCTAAGTGGCGTCTGTAGTTTCTGCATTCAGTCAATGCAGGGTCTACTCTTATATGTTGGTCTATGGGGATGGGGGGCAGAGCGAGCGTTGTCATTAGGCTTAACCATAACGGCATTGTTTGACTAGCTCACTTCATATTTCCAATTCCTTGCAAATCCTAAAAGGCAAATAATTTCAAGTAAACTTATGTCATTTAATATGTAAGCAATATCAACCCCTTTTAGACACAGCAGGCAAACCTGTGGCAAGCCAGGTGATAGGAAAGAAGGAGAAGATGAGGAGAAAAAGAAAGCCGACAAAGTGTGGACTGCTGGAAGAACTGCAGTGAACTGGTGAAAGAAAAGTCAAATGGCGTGCTCAAAGATGACCCTGCTCATTTTGAGTATGTTTGGCTCAACCTTCTGCTGTGACGCAAGATCCCCCACCATGAGCTTAATCAGAAGTAAATATCGATCCAGGCTATAAATGAGCACCTTGATACTTGGGAATGCCTTTGTCGCCATCCATACCCAGCTGTTTAATACAATATGTGAATCAGGAAATTGTCTATATACCAAACTGAACAACTTTTGTTCTCAACTTCAAAAAAACACTCAAGATTTTAAAATGGAAAAAGAGTGTTTGTTTTTTTTAAATATTTTTTATTTAAAAAGTCAATGTATAACATGGATCCATAAACACATCATTTTATTTCAGTGTTAGATTCTGTTTAAAGTAACAGATTATAATAAAAAATGTCTACAGACCATTACTGGTTGTTGATTTTCTTAATTCGGACCCCGCTGATTTTTAATTGGTTACCCATGGTGTATAGTATACCTGGGTATACCCTGGACTACACTAGTGATACAGGAGAACGTTGATATCTTGACAGATTTGTTAAAAAGACATATATTAATTCAAAAAAAGTAAAAGAAAAAAACATCCACTGGACCCCCTTTCTAAGTGTGAAGACATTTCGCTTCCCACCCAGGAAGCTTTATCAATTCAAAATGTTAGAATTAGTGTTTAGTTGACCTTTTGAATTGAAAAAGGTTCCTGGATGGGAAGCAAAACTTCTTGAAACATTTCAAACTCTTCAAATGCAGGCAATGTGTTGGTGACCCCATACACTAACCAATTGTCAGCAATAAAACTGTTAGATCAATATAAGATGACTTCACCATTTTATTCCGTCTGCTGCAGGGGCAACCGGTCTGAGCACCTGCAGCAGCTCCAATTACTGGGAGTTGCTGCACCTGGGAGGGGTACCACATATATTCCTTGCTCTCCCAGTGGGTAACCAGATTCTTGAAAGCTGTATTGTGTGTTCAGACCATTCAACCCCAATTTGACCTACTGATCTCAATCTGTCCCGTTCCTGTTTCTCTTGCCTGCCTTTCCCCTTTAGATTCTCCTGTTGGTTTCTGATACCTGGACATCAACCTCCTGCCTTCCCTTATAGCCAAGCAAGTTTGCCTCTGTCCTCTGTCTGGATTGTTCTGTGGATCATGTATGACCAAAGCCTGGACTTCAGATCTGTCTCCTGGCTTTGCCCCACTGGAGACATCTGCTGTGTTAATGTGCTTCCTGTTACATCACTCTCCCCTAGATTTTAGATTCCCTTGTAATATAGTCCTTTACCCCTTCTGAAAAACTCTGCCCTGTGGACTGCTTCTCTGTATGAACCCTGGACTGACTTTGTGGATCACTCAAATACAGCCTAGAGACTAGGATAGATCATCAATGCCAGCACAGGCTCTCAGCTTCTTAGAAGGCTGTTTGATTTAATTCAGTACACCTTCAACATCACTGAGCTGTTTTTGCACTAATCCTGTTCCTCCCAACAGCAAATCCAGTGATTTTTCATTCCTGTAACAGATATTTACTTTAAAATAAAATCTTTGAACGCTTTCTACTTCTGTTGGCTGATTTACCGGGTCTCCATTCTGTTCAGGCATTGCATTTAATCTGCTGCTATCTTGCCAGGTCCCTCTTGAGAAGAGCTTTTTAATCTCAGTGAGGCTTAACCTCGTTACTAATGGCCATGGTTGCATATGCTAAATTATATCATGGATGACTGTGTAGTGTTATAGAAATATACATAATTTCACAAAAAGTTTCCAGGTGAGAAGTTCTGGTTCTTAAGGTGGGCGTGGTGTACATAAGGGAGCTACGGCGCTCAGTCAGGCATGTGTCGTCGTTGTTCTCCCACTGTGTGACTTGCGTCCGGTGGACTCTGGCAGCGGAAAGCAACAAACCGCTGGCTGGTGCATGTTGCGCTGATGATCTGGTGGTAGGTGTTTTCTCTCCCTGCACTTTAACTGATCTTGTCCAGAAAATCTAAATTGAAGTGTGATCATAGGTAAAATGCCTCAGCGCTGCGCTCCCTCTCTTCCTCGGTCTGCGAGTGTGTCTGTGTGCGCGCATGTTTGTGGATCAGCAGGTAAGACATTAACGCTCATCTAAGCTCCAGTTTATTTCAGCTTCATTCAAAATGGTGACTAATTTTCACAGGTCCCCCACAGTTGGACCATTGCTGCTCTGTCGGTGTTGCTTTCCCGGATTTCTGCACAATTGTTTTAAAGTGGACTACGGCGGCGTTACCTGCCCTCAGTGAAGCCGTGGTTGGGGTGTGGCATTGGCGCGCCCATTCCGCCTTCCGCAGTGGCGTGGCAATAGGGCTATGCCTGGTCCTGACGTTTTTAACTTGTATTGTCTGTTTTTCATTTTTTCTACTTATTTTTATTTATGGCCCTTTTGTTGATTTAGTCGGGCTGAAATTGTTCTTTTTTTAAGATTATTTTGGTTAACTGTCTGTTTTTGTCTGCAGTTGCTGAGGTCCGGTGGCGGCGTTGGTGTGGTGACGGTGTCTCCCTCGTCTGCGTGCTGTGCTTCTTTAGTTTGGGGTGTCTCACGGTGTTTGGTGTTAAAGTTTTTTTTTGTGATTTGCTGTGTTTGGTGGATGTCGTCCCATAGCACCCCCTCCAGCCGGTAACCTCAGCGGCTGCAGCTCTTTTATTTTCTATTTTCTTTGATTTCTTTGATTTATTTTGTCATTCTTCAAAAGGAACTGGTTTTAAAAAGAACTTTTTTTTAAAAAGAATTTTTAAAAAGTTTTTGTTATAATAGTGAAATTGTCTCAGATGTGTTAAAGCTTCGCATAACTGAATCTGTGTGCCTTAGACAAAAGGTAATATTCTCTGGGTTGCTGAGCAATCTATTAGAACTAAAATTTGAATCTCCATCTAGTGTCGCCACAACTGCAAGCTATTTTTTGTGGTGCATTTCAAAGATAAACAAATTTTCATGCGGTTTGACCTAAACTTAGAAGTAGTTCTTGTTTAAATTGATCTTGCAAAGGACTGGGGGGAAAAAATCATAAAAAATCAATTGCAATTATTATCTTCTGACTGGAATCAGGAGATAAAACATTTAAAGAGAACATATTTTCGGAAACATATTTTGAGGACAATTTTATCCTTTGTAAACATAGTATGGTGAGAAAACAACAATAAATAAGTTGTAAATTCAAGTAAGATCTGCTGAGAGATGAAATCATTATCTTACCTTTGGCATATCCACAGCAAATCACTACAATGAATAACAAAAAAATTAATTATTAGAATAATCTGGTTTTTGAAATAGAGGAATGAGAAAACTGTTAAAAAGAATAAAATAAATTAACAGAGAAACCAGGTTTACACTGAACCCTTATCAGCTGGACAAAACATTTTTCTTTACAATAATATAAAAACTAAAACTGGTTGTGAGCTTTAAACTATAGTCTGTGGCAGGGCCATGCAGAGACCACTAAAAGAGGCTTAAAGGAGAAGTTCGGTTTTTTACACTTTAAGCCCATTTTCTGTAGTGTCCAGGATGAAATCGAATGATCGACACCAAAAGTTTGACAATTGGTCCTGTCTCTGCTTTTTGGCTCATTTAGAATCAACCCCTGGCTGCTTTAGAATGGCTAGCATAGAGCATGTCCGATAATGTCCTTAAAACAACCTTAAACGTTCTTTTTTTAAAATATGCTACTCACCGTGTCGTCAGCGCTGTTCAATGACGTTCCAAAAAAAGTTTCGTGAAGAAAAAACGTTCCTGTAGTGTTTTATTTAGCATTTTGTAAATCCCATTGAGTTCTGTAGGAATAGTCAATGTTCCGCTGCCACCGGAAACGGAAATGGGGCCTGTTTACACAGTTGTAGTCTTTTCGCTTCACTCTGCGTACTCCGACGTCGAGAATCAAGAATCCACCTTTCGTATTCCATTTTCAGAGTTTTTTAAAGTGTTTAACAGAGACGTTAGCACCTCGACGTCGGAGTACACAGAGTGAAGCGAAAAGACTACAACTGTGTAAACAGGCCCCATTTCCGTTTCCGGTGGCAGCGGAATATTGACTATTCCAACAGAACTCAATGGGATTTACAAAATGCTAAATAAAACACTACAGGAACGTTTTTTCTTTACGAAACTTTTTTTGGAACGTCATTGAACAGCGCTGACGACCCGGTGAGTAGCATATTTTAAAAAAAGAACGTTTAAGGTTGTTTTAAGGACATTATCGGACATGCTCTATGCTAGCCATTCTAAAGCAGCCAGGGGGTGATTCTAAATGAGCCAAAAAGCAGAGACAGGAGCAATTGTCAAACTTTTGGTGTCGATCATTCGATTTCATCCTGGACACTACAGAAAATGGGCTTAAAGTGTAAAAAACCGAACTTCTCCTTTAAAGTAAAAAACGGTTACATATAATCAGATTCTGGGCAGAATAATTGCAAGTATCTAAATCAGATTTAACAGTTCGGTGTACTGAGGTGTGTTAAAAATAGTGAGCATGGAGCTGTTTAACTGAATTGAACTTGTTGGAGACTATAACATAGAACACAATACCATACAAATGGGTATTAAATACTTTAAAGAAAACAGAATTTAATTTGTCTTTTCATTATAGAGAAGTACTGAGATGTTCAAACCTGCAAATGAACAAAATGTAAATTAGAGATCAAGACCAACAGATATATATTTTGTTTTACTCTTTTACAGTGTTAAAATATAAATAACGGGAAACATTAAAACCTTTAAGTTACTGTAATAAAGGCCCTAATAATGAATAAAGCAGCAAACATGTTGGAATAACAAACTACTTTGATAAATGAAAAAGCTGGATGGTCAGATATAAAAATCACCTCCTCACTCCAGTGCTCCAGACAATATTGAGCTAAACTAAACTAACAACCTGATAGAAATATAATTATTTATTTAAAGCACAATTCTTCAAGATCGTAGTGAGAAACAGTTTAGGCTTCAGATGCTTCGTTAGGCTATGATTTAAAGATTTTAATGATTCAAGTAAATTTAAAGATAAAGTTTTTTTTTTTTTTTTTTTTTTACAGTGTCCTGTCTGGCAATTTGGCAATAAGAATAATTGTCTTGATGCCAAAAATAGCCCAACAGATTTTACTTTCACAAGTGTAGCGGTATGGCAATTGCCATATTGCTCCACTTGTTTCATGCATATAAATTGCTTTATTATAATTATGCGGGGAGTTTTACAGTTTATATGGACACTGCAATGTAAAAAGAGCAGAAAAACAGAAGAAGAAAAGGAAAAAAAGAAAAAAAGAGAAAAGACGAAAGAAAGAAGAGATAGAAAGGAGACAATGACAAAACATTTTCAGTCTGCTTCATCACCTGTAACGAGATGAAAAAAGAACAGCACAACCAAAAGACATGGTACGAGACATACAATAAAGCAACACCTTGAAACTATCACTAAAGTAATATTATTAAGTCTGACATGTACTCTGTGTTACCTGAAGATATGAATGTGGGGTTTCTGTTTGGAAGTGAATCTCTAAGTACCTGAAGCCTAGCACCTGTAATTGTTTGTGAGGGTGAACTTGTGCATGTAAAGTTTATCCATAGAAAAAATGCTCAATAGTGGTTGTGGAGAGCTGGAGAGGCACACCCCCCAGAGCACTGAGTCCAGCGCCAGGAGACCCAAAACCCCAGGCGTCCAAAGGGACCCCAGAAGCGAAGGCACCAAGGAGGGGCCAGCCCCGGAAATCAGACCCCCACCAAGGGAGGAGGAGAGACAGCACCGAAGAAGCCCCCCAGCAACCTCCATGTCGGCACCCCCGGGGAGCCGCGGGGACGAGTCTGCGGGGTCCGCCGGCAGCCGGCCACCCAGAAGTAGGGCCGGGCACAGAACACCGGCCCCCCCACGGCTGAAACACCCCAGCGCCACAGAGCACCAAAACACGCCCCGCCCCTCGGCACCAAGCCCCGGCGACCAGCCGCAACACCCAACGCGACCGCACCACACAGGAAAAAAACATCCACCGCAAACCGGTCCCGAGCACCGCGGGACCCCCCCAAAACGCCCCCCAGGCCAAAAGCGCGGCCCCACCCCACCTAGACCGACGCCAACAGCACGCGACGCAACACACTGCGCCAGGAAACAACCCAAGAGCTGAAACGACTGCAAGAAGCCACCCCCACCCCGCCCCGCAGCCACACCTGCCGCGATCAGTGGGAACAAAGCAGCTCCACCATGCCTCCAAGAGGGAAAACCCACCCGAATACCCAATCAGCGCAGCCAGCCCATCCACACCGGCCCCTCAACACCACCACCGCCGGAGCCACCCAGACCCCCACACACAAGCGGCGCACCGCCAGCAGGACCCCCACCCAACAGGCGAGCCCGCCCCCCGAGAAAACAGACATGCCAAACCCCCCAAAGAAAAAAAAAAACACGCCAAGCAGAAAAGCCCCCACAATGCGACAGTGGACACCAGACACCGACCCGCCTGCAACGGCCCCCCCCCCCCCCCCCACCGAGAGAAAAAAAAAAAAATAAAATAAATTAATTAATAATTAACTATATATAAATATAATTTCCCCTCTGCAAGAGGAGAAATGCAAGCGGAAAAACCGGAGCCCAAAACAAGACCTGCATCCCACCATGCCGTGCAGCTCCCCTCCCCCCCGAACCGATACCACAGAGCCGGCATCGGAAGAAGCATCGCCCAGGAACCAGCATCGAAGTGAAGGCACCGGCACCGACAACAAAAATCCCCGAACAACACCCAGCCCCACCCCAAAGTGGATCCAGTCCCGGGCCCCAGGGATCCAAGGCCCCAGGGGCACCCGACCCCCAGACAGGAGCCCCAGCAAAGCCCCGGCCCTCCTTCCAACCTTCTTTGGGGAGAGCAGAGGCGACAGCCCCGCCACCGGCAGGCCACTTAGGCCCCGCAGCCGGCCCCAGCCAAAACCACGGACCAGGTGGCTCACTCTTCCTCCAGGCCCCAGACTCCGGGCGGGGGCCGGAGATAAAGTTTAAATGGAAAGAAAGTACAAAGGCGTTAAAATGAACATTTTATTGATTAATAACTTATACTGTGGACTATCCTCCATTGCAGCCAGGGCCATAACTACCATGGAGGACCGTTATTTTTTATTTATATATCTATATATATATATATATATATATATATATATATATATATATATATATATATATATATATATATTTATTTTTATATATTTTGCTTAAATTATGATACACTAAAAATAAATCACACTTAAACTGACTGTGGGTCGATGATCTAGCTCTTCCACAAAAAAAGGTGTTTTATATTTGCAGAACCATTTTTACTATCTAAAACTGAATTCTGACAAGGATGAACTCCAATTTCTGTAGGCCGTCTGTACGTCACTAGGAATCCTGCTCAACAGCAGCCTCTGGCCCGTTCGCCTCTTTGCGGTTTTGCGCTACTGTTCGCGGCAGCTGGAAGGCGTTTTTCACGTACATAATCCAAACTGCAGGCACCAGAATAATAAAATCAAACATATTTTGCCAGCAGGTTTCGACATTTTAAGTTAATTTAGATGTTAATAATCTGTTTCAGTGAAGTGACGATAGCTATCTGCATCAACAGTGCTGTGTTTATCTGCCAGCTCCCAGATCATCTTCTCTGATTGGTTGATGTGGTGCTTTGAGCAGCAAAAGTTTAATTTTTCAACTCTAGCAGCTGCTGCTTCTGAAGCAAATCAACATTAACATTTTGCCAAAAAAAAAAAAAAAAAACTCGGCATCATAGCCAGCAGCACTTCACACAAGGCTATGCCGAGAGAGGGCTGCTGCAGACGGCCTGTGGTTAGCCTCGGAGGTCTGCTGGTTGCAGCGGTCCTCTCAACTTCGGAAATTTTTCTTAAAATTACTCATTAAATCAGTAAATGGGGCATATAGTGACGCTTAAAAGTATAATGTTCTCACCTTAAATGATCTTAAAACATACAAAAAAGCTATAAGTTGAGATGTTTTACTGGCTCAAATAATCAAAGTGATAACTTGGCTTGGATCTTGTTTTTCCGATTCAGCTGACTTTGCAGGACCTGCCTTATTCTTTGTAGGCATTTAGCTGTGGCAGTCTTTCTTGCTATCTACTCGTGGTTTCCGTTAGCCTGTGGCACCCCAAGGTATTTGTAGCTGTCCTGAACATCTGTAATGTGGCCTTCTGGTAGTTCAACCCCCTCGGTTCTGATCATCTTCCCTCTTTTTGAGACCATTCCACCGCACTTGTCCAGTCCGAATGACATCCCAATGTCGTTGCTGTAGATCCTGGTAGTGTGGATCAGTGAGTCGATGTCTCGCTCACTCCTGGCATACAGCTTGATGTCATCCATGTAGATGACATCATTTATATATATAAATATATAAATGAATTTTTATTTATCTGGTTTATTACATTTTTAATGTTGGGATATATTTGGGCCTGATGGCCATTAATTTGCAATTGCAGACTGCTGGCAACACTGAGCATGGATACAATAAACCTGCTATCCTCAAGAGTGAATGGAGTAAACCCCTTTTAGCTTCCTACCTGTATCCTGACGGATACATCATCTTTGTTCGCTGCTAAACCCTGAGAACTAGCCCTAACTTATTACCTCCTAAAAAAGGGCATAGTCAAAACGAGCCCTGATGTCCACCAAGTCAGCATGGAAAGCAACACAGACTTCAGCTCCCTGGTACTAGCCCAGTACAACGACCTGTTCAGTGATAAGCTGGGTGAACTTCCTGTCGTGGACTCCATGAAGCTGGATCCCAGTGTGCAGGCACTAGTCCTCCCCGCACACCTGTTGCTATGTGAGAGATAGTCAAGGACGAGCTAGAGCACATGCAGCGCATCGGTGTTATAACACCAGTCACTAAGCCAACTGACTGGGTCTCATCCATGATGGCACACAATAAGGACAAGAACAAGATTAGGCTGTGCATCAATCCAAAAGACCTCAACACAGCATTGAAGAAGCCCCGACACCCAATGCGTAGTTTCGAAGAGGTAGCAGCACTGATGTCAGCAGCCAGAGTGTTTTCTGTTCTGGATGCCAAGAATTCAGATTCAATATGCATCTAATTACAGTGGGCGCTGGTTGGAAATGGACACTTCACTCACGCTCCGCGTGTTTCACGTATTGTGTGAAAAACATGTGACTACTATAGCCACTAGGTGGCAGTCTGACTCCATTTCGGCGTCCCATGAGTCAGAATTACATAGGTCGAGTAGCAGACTGGAAGGGGTGTCACGGGTTGCGAGTTTATAGCGCAGAGGTTAAGCTGAGTGGTCTTTGGTTCGACAGACTGTGGATTCAATCCCAGCTGTGGCCGAGTTGCCTTAAATGTTTTTGTTGTTTTTTTATTATAATTATTATCGCTTTTTTATAAAGTAATGAAAGTTAGAATGTAAAGTAATGAAACCAGGTTTTCTATTTTTGAAACAACAATTGGAGTTATTCGTTGGACATTCACGCATGAGCCGGTATAAAAAGAGGAGCTGACCAGCTCCTTTAGTCAGAGACTTGCAGTAGACACCGTGTCTGTACGTTTGTGGGCCTGCAGTCAACTGAAAAGCAGGTTTATTGGGGATCTTGGTGTGATATTGTTCAATTTTATTTTGTTTTTGATTAAAATAAAGTTAATGAATTAATTTAACATTGGGACTGCATAATCTTATTTCATGAAAATATTTATAGATAGATTGATAGTAGTTATAGATACACCTCCGATCTTATCTGAGAACTGTTATTTCTATTTATCTGCATCGCTATTATTTAATGAAAAATAAAATTAATTAAGTTGGAGCCGGGGATACGGACTGTAGCGCAACCAGAGAAAGGCGACAGAGACAGTGCTGCGGCTGGTGATGTTGAAATTAAAATCATATCCAAAGTTGATTCCTCATTAAGATAAGCCAAAGTTATTCAAAAGGGTATGTAAGAAAATATATTTTCTTTAGTTTTGTAAAATATAAGTGCCGTTGAAAGCTTTGTTTTTGTGTGTTACTTTCTTGCCGTGCAATACGTGACACCCCTCCCAGTCTGGTCAAGTATGATGTAGGTAGGTCAAGTAGGATATCACGTGTTGCGAACTTATAGCGCAGTGGTTAAGCTGAGTGGTGTGTAGACTAACAGCTTGTGGGTTCAATCCCAACTGTGGCCGAGTTGCCTTAAATGTTTTTTTTTTTATTTTTTTTATAAAGCATCTTAATGCACCTTTTTCCTCCCTGTTTGCACCTCCAGTAACTTCTATGCCAATATGTGACGAGTGAATTTCTCCGCTGTGAGATCAATAAAGCTCATCTAATCACATCTACTCCAATCTAAATAAATAAATAAATATACACATGTTCAATAAATAAATAAGCATTCAATTAATTACCCCCAATAAATGGTGAAATGATATGTTCTCATAATAAATCATTTATTTAAAAAATGCTGTTATGTTCCTTTTTTTTTAAATTCCTTTTAAAATGCTTAACTATTTTTATTCTTTTATTTTCTTTCAAAAAATCACTAGATTTTAAAAACACTCATAGGTTTTGAAAGGTATTATATATATATAGAAACTAAAACGCTCGGATCTTTCTGTCATTTTGTGTGCGTGTGAAGCATCTGCAATGTTTTCGTTAAATATTCAAATAAATAAGATGGACTTTAAACTAGCAGACACGTTTGGATTTTTGCCATTTAATTTTTTTATTTAATTTTAAAAACGAAAGAAATGGAAATGGGGTTTTTATGTCATGATCTTGGCGCTGATGGTTTGGTTTTTTCCTCTGCTTCTTGCTCCCTGTCTCCCTGGTTCTGCGGTTCTAATCTGATTGTTTGCCTCCCATCAGCGCCAGGTTATTTGTGTGTTTTGGTGAGACGTTTCCTAGCTTTCTTTAGTCTGTCTGCTTCCCTGATTATGACCAGTTTTTTGTCCTGTGGATCAGCAGTCAACTGAAAAGCAGGTTTATTGGGGATCTTGGTGTGATATTGTTCAATTTTATTAACTTTATTTTTAAACTCGCTGCTTCTGCATCAACAGCGATGTTGATGAGTGGAAAAAAACCCCACCTGGTCTCCTTACCAAAGGGAGCACCGCACATTTCAAGGGATAAAAAGACGTTTATGTGCGCTTATAGTCGTGAAAATACGGTAAATTCTAACACTATCCATTCACAAAAATATAAATCCTACGGGAATGCCGGGGCCCCGGGCTGCAGCCCCGGTAAGCCCCTGCTAAAATCCGTCCCAGACCTGGATATACGGTATAGATATTGCTTATATATTGCCACAGTGTTTAGATATTTTTATAATTCTATTTACCCTTATATGTGTCATCTTGCACGATTGTACCATAAAAAAAATCCCTAGTTTGTGAACTCCTTCTCTGACAATGTCAATAAACCTGATTCTGTTCCTGAAAAAACTGCTGTGAAACATTTTGTTTCTATAATTTCTATTTGCGTGTTGTACGGAGAAATTCGTTGATCTTATCAATGCAGTCCTTCAAGTCACTCTTCCCCATATCAGGAAACTTTCGCTGCAGTGTTGAAACCACAAAGTTGAGCTGTGAGGGGGAGGGGGTCTCTGTAAATGGTGGTGGTTGAATTCTATTGTCAGAGAACAAGAATGTAAGTTGTCTGCAAAGTACCGCGTCAACTCTGAATAACCTGCTAAAGCCATTTGTCGTTATTTTTTGCACTGATTAGGCGGGGGTCCTGAGGGGTAGGGGGTCTCACAAACATAAGTTGTTCATGAATGCAGGCAGACCATATTTCTGGTTTTCGTCAAGATAAAAAAAAAAAAAACGGATTTCATTATTTGGGTTGGCAAGGGAAGATGTTTGGCCTGTATAACCCACACATCAGTCGGACAATAACATGACCAGTCCACTTACAGTATGTCCGCAGCAGATAACCACAAAAAAAAAAAAAAATTATAATTCAGATGCTTTTTTTCTATTTTTTCCCCTTTGGTTGGTGCAAAGAAAAATCTAAATAAAAGTAGAAATATTGGTAAATATATAAATGTTAAAGTATTGCAATTGTTTCCAAATTAATTTTTTCTTTGCACCAACCAAAGGTGAAAAAATAGAAAAAAAGCATCTGAATTATAATTTTTTTTTTTTTTTGTGGTTATCTGCTGCGGACATACTGTAAGTGGACTGGTCATGTTATTGTCCGACTGATGTGTGGGTTATACAGGCCAAACATCTTCCCTTGCCAACCCAAATAATGAAATCCGTTTTTTTTTTTTTTTTATCTTGACGAAAACCAGAAATATGGTCTGCCTGCATTCATGAACAACTTATGTTTGTGAGACCCCCTACCCCTCAGGACCCCCGCCTAATCAATGCAAAAAATAACGACAAATGGCTTTAGCAGGTTATTCAGAGTTGACGCGGTACTTTGCAGACAACTTACATTCTTGTTCTCTGACAATAGAATTCAACCACCACCATTTACAGAGACCCCCTCCCCCCCCCTCACAGCTCAACTTTGTGGTTTCAACACTGCAGCGAAAGTTTCCTGATATGGGGAAGAGTGACTTGAAGGACTGCATTGATAAGATCAACGAATTTCTCCGTACAACACGCAAATCATCCCAACGACTCTCAATGTAAACCTGTTCAGTATTCATCACATTAAACACATTTTCTCTCATGCTCTTTTCCCACTTTGTGTTGTTTTAAAATCTAATCTGAAATATAGAAATAGAAATTATAGAAACAAAATGTTTCACAGCAGTTTTTTCAGGAACAGAATCAGGTTTATTGACATTGTCAGAGAAGGAGTTCACAAACTAGGGATTTTTTTTATGGTACAATCGTGCAAGATGACACATATAAGGGTAAATAGAATTATAAAAATATCTAAACACTGTGGCAATATATAAGCAATATCTATACCGTATATCCAGGTCTGGGACGGATTTTAGCAGGGGCTTACCGGGGCTGCAGCCCGGGGCCCCGGCATTCCCGTAGGATTTATATTTTTGTGAATGGATAGTGTTAGAATTTACCGTGTTTTCACGACTATAAGCGCACATAAACGTCTTTTTATCCCTTGAAATGTGCGGTGCTCCCTTTGGTAAGGAGACCAGGTGGGGGTTTTTTCCACTCATCAACATCGCTGTTGATGCAGAAGCAGCGAGTTTAAAAATAAAATTAATAAAATTGAACAATATCACACCAAGATCCCCAATAAACCTGCTTTTCAGTTGACTGCTGATCCACAGGACAAAAAACTGGTCATAATCAGGGAAGCAGACAGACTAAAGAAAGCTAGGAAACGTCTCACCAAAACACACAAATAACCTGGCGCTGATGGGAGGCAAACAATCAGATTAGAACCGCAGAACCAGGGAGACAGGGAGCAAGAAGCAGAGGAAAAAACCAAACCATCAGCGCCAAGATCATGACATAAAAACCCCATTTCCATTTCTTTCGTTTTTAAAATTAAATAAAAAAATTAAATGGCAAAAACCAAACGTGTCTGCTAGTTTAAAGTCCATCTTATTTATTTGAATATTTAACGAAAACATTGCAGATGCTTCACACGCACACAAAATGACAGAAAGATCCGAGCGTTTTAGTTTCTATATATATATATAATACCTTTCAAAACCTATGAGTGTTTTTAAAATCTAGTGATTTTTTGAAAGAAAATAAAAGAATAAAAATAGTTAAGCATTTTAAAAGGAATTTAAAAAAAAAGGAACATAACAGCATTTTTTAAATAAATGATTTATTATGAGAACATATCATTTCACCATTTATTGGGGGTAATTAATTGAATGCTTATTTATTTATTGAACATGTGTATATTTATTTATTTATTTAGATTGGAGTAGATGTGATTAGATGAGCTTTATTGATCTCACAGCGGAGAAATTCACTCGTCACATATTGGCATAGAAGTTACTGGAGGTGCAAACAGGGAGGAAAAAGGTGCATTAAGATGCTTTATAAAAAAAAAAAAAAAAAAACATTTAAGGCAACTCGGCCACAGTTGGGATTGAACCCACAAGCTGTTAGTCTACACACCACTCAGCTTAACCACTGCGCTATAAGTTCGCAACACATGACAGCACTCCCAGTCTGCTACTTGACCAGACTGGGAGGGGTGTCACGTATTGCACGGCAAGAAAGTAACACACAAAAACAAAGCTTTCAACGGCACTTATATTTTACAAAACTAAAGAAAATATATTTTCTTACATACCCTTTTGAATAACTTTGGCTTATCTTAATGAGGAATCAACTTTGGATATGATTTTAATTTCAACATCACCAGCCGCAGCACTGTCTCTGTCGCCTTTCTCTGGTTGCGCTACAGTCCGTATCCCCGGCTCCAACTTAATTAATTTTATTTTTCATTAAATAATAGCGATGCAGATAAATAGAAATAACAGTTCTCAGATAAGATCGGAGGTGTATCTATAACTACGCAACCATTTTCATAAAATAAGATTATGCAGTCACTTGACTGCATAATCTTATGTTAAATTAATTCATTAACTTTATTTTAATCAAAAACAAAATAAAATAGCACAGTATCACACCAAGATCCCCAATAAACCTCCTTTTCAGTTGACTGCAGGCCCACAAACGTCACCCTCAGCACGGCAGAGGTCCCAAGCGCCCCCTGGTGGTTGTCCGGGTACATTGCAGTTCTTTTTGAAATAAAAAAACTGGCCTCAGGAAATACAACGTGATTCACGTGGGAATCACACAGGAATCACGCAGGAAACCGTCCATTTCCAACCAGTCCCCACTGTACCAGATAGAATAGAGCATAAAGCATGGAAACAAAATACACAATCCATTCTCTAAAAAACCTTTAACGAAAGCGGATCTAAAACGAGACTGTCACTACCTTAAGTTAACATCAACCAGCACTGCTGACTCTGAAGGCTCTGGGCAGATTTGACTGACATAGTAACACACTGAGGCTGAAATTTGATTGGACAAAAAATATGGCAACCACGTAAATGTAATGGAAGCAGCACCGCCAAGAGACAAGGTACAAAACTAAGAGAAGGCTTTGAAGGCTCTAACTGCCAAACACCGGACACAAGTAACAAGGTTTGATCACTTGCTGTGTGACAGCGTAACGTGTTCAAGTCCTATATAATTTTAAAGTTTGATACTTTGCAATATGATACTTTATTTTTTCAGGAAAGACAGTGTAAACTAGCAACATACTATAATCTACACCATGTGATTTGTGCAATAGATTAACAAAAAGTAGGTAATTTACTTACAGAAGAAGCCCAGCCTGCAGAGCAAAGTGTGCCCCATCCTCACTTCAAGACCTGCTGCACAGAATCAGAAAAGTTTCCTCAAACTACAACACAGAAAAAGGAGAAGCTACATTTAAATAAAAACTACGTAATGTTGTCATACCTCTTATTCAGACCATAATAGTCCTGCTTTTTCTGCGTTTCCTTTCCTTTTGTTCAAAGTTCATAAAGTACGTAGCAGTGTCATTGACCACAGTGATGTGTTAGAAACAGATTTCCTGTCCCTGCATGAACGTATCAGCTCAGTTTATGGGCAAATATATATGTCAGGTTTCAAACATTGTTTAAATACTAATGCACAATTCATTGTTAAAGGACTTGGGTTTGTGGCTCCATAAGGCCATAAGGGAGGTTTGTTGTTTTAAATAAAAAAGACTTATTGAAATATGACCTTTAAGACATTTTTCTCTATCATCTACAATCTATTTTTGCAGCCATTTTCCTGTTGCAAGTACTGTATCTCTCTGTTAACTTGAAAATAATCCACTGTTGTCTGCTATCATTTCACTTTATTTTAGCTCTTCGTTAACACTTCTTTATTTTATTTTCTGCTGTTGCATGAGGATGTAAAGAGTTTATACCAACCCCATACCTGTAAGATAATGACCTCTGAGGCTGAGTCCGGAATTCTAACAGAGGACCTTTTGAGTATTTAATATCATCCTATAAAATATATCTTTTAAAAAATTGAAACAAAAGTAACCACGTGGTCAGTCTCCGCCTCTTTTCTTTTTTCCTGCAGTGACGTCCTACTCTACTATATAACGAAAACACTTGTTATTGGCTGCAACAATGGATTTATTTCATTGGTTGCAGCATGTTAAAAATACATCTGTGCATCGAATCATCTCAGGTTAGTCTCACAAATCCATAAACACATGCAGTGAAGTTCAAAGAGCAATAGTAGTTTATTAATGAAGATATAATGGTGTATCCAACACAAATTTTTTTGAATCTTTTCTTGTAGATATGTACAGTTTATGTGCTTGTTTAAATCTGCATGTGCATGTGTGGATCATATCCTGTGTGTGTGTGTGCATCTTGTGCTGTGCATGTGTGAATCACATACTGTATATGACTTTGTGAAAACTGAGAATCTTCTAACTCTATATAAAGTAAGATCTTCACCACAGTTAGATAGCAGCTACACAGTTAGGAAGTAGATAAGAAGTCTTAAACATTGTGAAGTATGCTCAGTTGGAGGCATTTTTGGAAAATATTTACAGGAAATTGTGCTACGGATGGATGGATGGATGGATGGATGGATGGATGGATGGATGGATGGATGGATGGATGGATGGATGGATGGATGGACTTGTTATAGAACAGAACCGACTTTACAGCTGTGTTTTGAAGCAGCCTGTCCCTTGACATCACATCCTGAATTGTGCGTCTGTGGCACTTTTACATCCACTAAGAAAAATCGTTTTCTCTCTTTCCCTGAGTCAATACAGCATTAAAATAAAATTATTTTTGCTGCATTGGTTTTACAAGGAAGCTTTTGCCTCATTAAACTAAGCTTCTATTCATCAGTTTTTTTAGTAATGTTTTATGAGGCCTACTCACTAATAACCAGACTTTGTACTGATGTGAGATTTATGTAACTCAAAAAAAGTCCTGGTATGGTCTGTTTGGTGTGTAATTGATGTATTTTAGTACAGATATTTGAGCATGCTGGCTGAGCTGTTGTGCTGTCAGTTAATCAAGAGTAAATAACTTTTCTAGATCTATCAAACTAACAGATATTCTGTCTAATTGCACTTGGCCATTCATATTTTAATACATAAAAGGCACTGTTTCTCATTCAAACTGACCCAATAATTTGTTTTATGAAATGCCAGAGGAACATGTCCAACCAGTTATACACTTCAATTCTTAGAATATAGAAAGGTTTTATACAAAATGTCATCAAAAAGGCATTAGTGCACTTACCAAAGAAGTCCAACCAGTACAGCAGCCTGTTTAACATGCTCACATATGGACCTGCTGTGAGGAATACTGAGTATATATATTAGAGTATAACATGTTCCTTCCCCTTTTACACTGAGTACACTGAGTACACACCCATGCAAATACTGTGACTGAAACTGTTATTGGAAACTGGAATATTTTCTGTCCATTACATATTTGTTTAAATGTGATTTCAAATAAGTGAGATAAAAATCTCTTCAAATTCACTCAGATAAGATGCAGAAAACATTAAAGAGAGCTTTTTTTACTTGAAAATGTTCAATAAATTTTCTCACATCTTCTACAAGTGTAAAATTTCAACTTTATTCATTAAATCTGTCAAAGCTTATGGCATTCTACAATGAAAAGGCTAACTCTCTTTATATACAAAGCTGAAAAATGCTTCATGCAAAAGTATTATATTTAATAATTTCAGCAATACATGGTGCTACAAAGTATTTGCTAAGGGAGGTTGAATGCAGAATCACACCACAGTTACCATATTCACACCATTATTCGGAGCTGTAGAGTGAAAACTGTAAAAATAGAACCACTCTGATAACTATCAGGGGGTAGTCAACATTTTAGAGCCGTGAACTGCAGCACCAGGTAGATATTGTATTGTTGTCAACTATCACCCTGAGACTAGAAAAGTCACATATTTTGTTTTCTTTATTATAACTTTATAATAAAGCTCACAAAGAGTTTTATGACCTTTAAAATTATGACAAAAGTAGACCTAAATAAGAATACACAGTATTAATTATGCTTAGATGTGTAGAAACTTCCAAAGCACATAACCAATAGCTCAGGATGGATTTAAAGTCAAAGAATGAGTGATTGTAAATAAAACTTACCTAACTTCAACATTAATTTAACTTGCTTGTTGGAGCCAAATAAGGTTTTTGTAGTTTCTCCTTTTTCACGAATGAAATGCATGTCGGTAAGCTGGAATGTGTGCGCACTCTGTGCATACACCTCAGCTCCACAAGGATTGGAGGTGGCACTGTGGGAGTGGTAAATATGTGTGCGTATTCAACTGCATCAACTTTTTGTGTGTTGGAGCTGCAGCATTGGGTGGGGTGAGTTTGGGGAGAAACTTTCTGTTGACAGCATTAATCAAGCTCCTTTATATCAACGAAATGCATGATCTTTCCAAAAGAAAATTTCATTGTCAGAGGTATCTTAGTTCCAATGAAAACAACAGAAAAAAAAAATAAGTGCCTTGTCCTTCTCTTTTATGCTGTCAAACACAGGAACACATACTCTAAACAAATGCAAATTGCTGTGAGTGCATCATCAGTTGTCACTCCCCCTTGTCCTATCTCACTCTGGCGATCTCGATTAGGACCTCTTGATCTCCCACAAGTATGCTTTTACCAGGTCTTTGTTATGTTCATAATAAGGCTTAAAATTTGGATCAATTTATTTTTCAGTAACCACAGCAAAAGTAAAAATTAACTTTTCTTTACTCTTGCTGATTGAGAGTGAAAAATATTTTTTTTCATTAATAGAAAACAGTCTTTGTCCCACATGCCCTCTTGCACCATTTCAGGCATCCTATATTGGGAAGCTGCCTTGTGTAGGTTTGTGAAATGTGTAGCTGACAGTAAAAATTTACTAAAGTAAGAAGGTTTGAACTATACAAAATCAGTTTTCAAAAAACTACATCCACCTACTAAAGCCTATGGAACGACATTGGGCTTTGGTAGAACAAGCCCCTCACTCCCTCCACTAGCCATGTACCCCAGTGCAGGCTTAGCCTGTTGTCCTGACATCTCTGTCAGTTCCTTTGGAGACCCTATTAATTGATATGAAATAACTACATTGCAAACCCAGTCTGCCTACAGTTTTTTTTATAATGGTGAATGATCATGTGCTAGCCAGTCTAGCTAGGTTGGCTAATCCAACTTCTCTGTCACCACCATTAGGTTCTGGTTCCTCCACATCCGCTCACTCAGAACTAAGGGACATCTTATCCAGGATCTCGTCATCGACATTAAATGTGACTTTCTTTGCCTGATAGAAACCTGGCAACAACCTAATGGCTGCTCTAAGCTCAGTTTTTCAACTCGACCTGGCGTTGTTTACGTTTCCCAAGCATGCAAGACCAGCCATAAAGACCATCCCGCAATAATCCACTATAAGATGATGACACCTCATCCCAATCCCAACTCTAACCTCCATGAAATGTCTTCCATTTAAAATTACTAGACATCCATCCATCCATCCATCACACCTGCCTATTTAGGGTTGGATCGTGGGGGTAGCAGCTTCAGTAGGGAGGCGCAGACATCCCTTTCCCCAGCCACTTGGGCCAGCTCCTCCAGGGGAATCCCAAGGTGCTCCCAGGCCAGCCGAGAAACATAATCCTCCAGTGTGTCCTGGGTCTCCTCCTGGGCTTCCTCCCGGTGGGACATGCCTGGAACACCTCACCAGGGAGACGTCCAGGAGGCATCCTTACCAGATGCCTGAGCCATCTCAACTGGCTCCTCTCGATTTGGAGGAGCAGCGGCTCTACTCTGAGTCCTCCCCGGATGACTGAGTTCCTCACCCTATGTCTAAGGGAGAGCACAGACACACATCTGAGAAAAGTCATTTCAGCAGCTTGTATCCGGGACCACGTTCTTTCAGTCATAAACCAAAGCTCATGACCATAGATCAGAGTAGGAACGTAGATTGACTGGTAAATCGAGAGCTTTGCTTTTTGGCTCAGATCTCTCTTCACCACAACAGACCGGTACTGTGCACACTTCACAGCACACAGCCCCAATCTGCCTATCGATCTCCCGCTCCATCTTCCCCTCATACATGAACAATCCTTAAACTCCTGCACTATGGTCAGTACATCCTCCCCAACCTGGAGAAGGCACTCTACCCTTTTCTAGCTCAAGACCATGTATTTCGTCTCGTATTTGGAGGCAGTGATCCTCATCCAGGCCGCTTCACACTCTGCGAACCATTCCAGTGAGAGCTGTAGATCACTCCCCGATGAAGCCAATAGAACCACATCATCTGCGAATAATAGAGATGTAATCCTAAGGCCACCAAAACAGATCCCCTCAACACCTTGGCTGCGCCTAGAAATTCTGTCTGAATCCATACTTTGGTTCCCTATAATGCTGAAAGGCTAAATATTTCTTAACCCTCAGCTTTCTGTCCAGCCAGGATTCTATGTCTCCTTTTGATTAAAATGTTTCAGACAGCTGTGCCCTAATACTGTCACAGTCTTGGTTTGTTAGTTCCTGTTTTCTTGGTTTTCCATTTGTTGTCCTCTGCTGCCCTGTTGTGTCCTCTTTCCCTAACTCTGTTTTCTGCTCTGCCCTCACCTGTTTTCAATCCCCTCGTTAGCCCTCTCTTTGTTTCTGTTCCCTTTAAAAGCCTGCCTCCTCAGTTCCTGTTTGCTGGATCCTTGTCTAACGTCTGTCTGCTTACCTCGTCTCTCCCTGGCTCCTAGAGTTTGGTTTTCCCCTGATGACTCCTTGGTTCTGGTTCGTTGTTATTTCTGTTGGACTTTTTGATTCCTGCCTCAGTTCCTGTGAACTTCATTAAACCCACCAAAATTTACCTCTGCCTACTTGCCTCTGATTTTGGGTCCTCAAACCAACACCAAATCCTGACAAATACCTATGGAAATCACAGGATATTATTGTCACATTTTAAAGGAACATACTCAATATTTGCCAGAAATTTCTGCACCGCTTTTAGTGTCGCTGTCAGCGTGGCCACTCAAGACCAAATGTGCCAGGGGGCCAGGAGGGGGCCAGGAGGGGGCCAGTGTGTTTTCATGGCGGCACATAAAAGAGTGAAATAAAAAACAGGGCAAGGGATTCAAATATATTAAGATAGCTGCATGAAGTGAAATTTCTATTCACTTAGGTTTAATTAAAATTGTATTTATCATTAGGACAATATACATTCATAATTTGGGAATTTTAAATATTTTGACTTAATTTATGTTAAAATTACCATTTTCTATAAAATCTGAATTAGAACTAAAGAAAAACTGATAAATTCAGCTGTACAAATTCAAGCATTTGTTTTTATTTGATTGGAAAAAAAAAACATTTAGCAGATGAAAACTGGGATCCTATCTCAACATCTTATTGTTTTTATGTTGGGATCCTCAGGCTTGCCCACCAGAGGGTGCCGAGGATCCTCTTCTGTTCTGTGTATTTTTCTCCTAGGGCTGGAATCTTCCTGCACACCTGTTGCTAATCCTCTCATCAGAAGACCTCTCCTTTATAAGCTCCTGCCTGACCTTGCTTCCACGCCGCAGTGTTGATCTTAGTTGGTTAGCTTCCAGAGTCTCTGTTTTTGATTGAATCTTGGTTGTCTCTAGTGTGAGATTCAGATTCTAATCTCTCCTTCGTCTGTGCCTCACAGGAAACCTGTCTCTGGTCTGAAGCTCAGGAGGAGCTGCCCCTCTGGAACCCTGTCTCTGGTCTGAAGCTCTGGAAGAGCTGCATCACAGGAAACCAGTCTCAAGTAGGGGTGGGTATTGCCAAAGAAATCACGATTCGATTCGAATCACGATTCACAGGCCACGATGCGATTCTATCACGATGCATCACGATACTTGAATTATTGCGATGCATTGCAATATTTTCTCCTCCATGTTTTGTTTTTGAATGACTCGGCACAGTATCCCACGGCCGGAAATGCTTGTGACACAAGGCAGCGTGCGTCAACACATTTGCAGCGACATCTACTGGACTGGAAGTTGTATTACACTTGTTTTTGGCTGATGTTCGCCAACCATTCATGCAATTTATTTATTCATTTTTTTAAATTAATAATCGATTCTTGGCATCAAGAATCGATGCAGTAGATCACGAAAATTAGAATCACGATGCATCATCATCACGATTATTTTGCACACCCCTAGTCTCAAGCCTGAAGCTCTAGGAGAGCTTAACCTGCTAATCTGCCCTGGTGAGCCAACCCGAAGATTCCTACGTGGATGTAACCTAAGACTTCTATGTGGAGTTTCCCTGGAGGTTCCTATGTAGAATCAGCTTCAAGAATCCTATGTGGATTTTCCCCTGTTGTTCCCTGCTAAGAGCTGGAAGCTCAGCCTGAAGAATCCTTTGTGCTTATCCCCTGTTGTTCTCTGCAGTGAGCTGGAAGCTCAGATCAAGGCCAGCCATGCTAAGTATGAAGCTAGATGCTTAGCTTGCTCATGAACTCAGCTAACCTACAATCTCCCGTACCAGTATAATCTCCAGTGAACCTGCTCCTCTGTCTGAACCAGTTCCAGTTTCATCATTCATGTTGTGCTTCAATAAACTCTTTTGAACTTTTACCCAGTCTCTCTGTGTGTGTTCTGCATTTTGGGCTTAACTCTAGAACCCATCATGACATTTTAAATAATTAGTAAAACAGAATTTGTAAATAAAAAAAAAAAAAGAAATACTCTAACGGTTTTCAAGAAATATAAAAAGAAACATATTTACATAAATTTCTGGCATGTAAAAACACTTAGCATGTAAAACACTTTAAATGTGCATGTAAAAAAATTAACTTTGTTTTTACTTACTTTCATTTAACAACATAACTCTTCCCATTCAGAGCCAGAAATGACTCCTAATGAGAACATTAAACATTCACTTATTGACATATTACCTGCTGACTGTAACACGTCATAATAAACATAGTTAACAACAAAATTATCATTATTGTGTTAAAAACTTAAAAAGCTGCAACCTCATTTACATTTTATCTCATTTTGCATAAATATACAATCATTTTGGATACATACATTCATTTGTTTTAATTGGGTTAAAGAGTTGTGGCAATGATTAGTAGCCAATGGAACAAATCTAATGACAACAAAAAGTGTCCTGGTAAAACCAGAATTCGAAGATGAAAATAGCTGAAAAGAAAAACTACAAAAGCAAAACAAAGCAATATATTTATATCCAAGCTAAATGTTTCATAATATATGTGTACTTAAAAAAATATATATATATACTGATTGTTACTGACTGTTGTTGATCTTGAAGTTTCTTTATTTAATTAAAAAGCTGATACTAAGATAAAATATCTGAAATAAACACATTTTTATGTGAAACATTGTGTTGCTGCACTGATAAAAGACAGAATACCACAAAAGAAAAAAAACTGTGTCAAGTATTAAAATCCACAAATAAAAAATGTTTATAGTTGTTCCAACATCTGTGTACGTCTGTTATTGTTTTCAATGTGTTTCATAGAATAAACCGCTCCATGTGTTGCTTCTGGACTCTACATTCCTGTAAAGAAGAGAAAAGAATAAAAAGATTGAAAATGTTTCTTTTTCGCCTTCATTTTTTGCAGCCATCACCGTATATTAGGAGAGTTTGACAACTTTGCTCATTTTAAAAGACTTGCTATATTTTAAATACTTTTATGCTCATTGCTAAGAAGGGGAAAACTGTTACTATTAATGTGCATCAGTAAACAATCAGAAAAAATATCTAATTATACAGCTTTAAGAATTATAGATTATATAGAAGGACCATATTATTATATTTACAAACATTGCAAACATATATACCTTTCGGTAAATTTTTTTCTTTTTCATTATGGTGAATTGTCTTTTAGCATTCACTCAATTTTAAGAAAAAACAAGATCTCAGTATTTTTCCAAAGAATAACAAGTTCCTCATCCTTTGAAAAAAAACAGAGAAGAGAGATGATGGCTCAGAGCCACTGATTCACTGACAGAGTTCCTCTAATTGCTCGCTGAAGTTAAAGGCTATATATATAATATCTAATTGCTCATTATGAGTGGGAACAAAGACTTTATATGTCAGTTAGAAGCATCTCTAATCTAAAGAAGCTCCTCATATCATCTAACCACCAGCAACAGACTGACATGTGGCTGCCCAGATGTTGCTTTTAACTTTCTATGCTTTGCTGAATTAGTTTCTGTTACTACTATACTATTTTTTCACAGAGAAATACTAGACTTGCACATTATGATTTATCTTTTTGGTTTTTTATTTTTTTGCAGGAATGGTTATTTGATGCTGTTAGATTTAGTTGCAGATCATTTTATTTTTGTTAAATGACTTGAAAAGCATAACTTTTTAGATTCATATAGTTGTGCTTAAAAATGTACATACCCTCCCATTAAAGAAAATGATACATTTCCACTAGTAATTCAAATAACACAAAACTGAAAAGGTATAAATAAATTAAAAATGACTAAATTGTTATTTTCTTGGTGCTGATAACTAGCCTGATTACTCATTTCATTCGCCTTCTTAGCTCCGCCCAGTTCTCATGACCGTTCATCTGATCAACCTGCTTCAGCCGCTATTTAACCAGCCTTTAATCAGTCATCAGTGCAAGAATATTCAAGCCTTAGGTGAGAGTGCGTTTTTATTATCAAACTTCCTATATTTCATCACTGAATTTGTATTGTGTTGTATTTAAAGCTTAGTTAACAGGAAACTTTTTCAAAGTCTTCAAAATTTTTTATCAAAAAAAGTATGATGCATAAGTACTTTTACCAGTAACTTGTTACTGTGATTATGCAGTAACTAGGTAACTAACTTAGTTACTTTGTTAAGAACTAACTAGTAACCATAACCAATTACCTTTTCTTTTTTTTTTAAGTAATACTGCTGTTGGAGCTGAAAGCACCCACCTGTGGTTTCTGCTTCAATATTACTGTAAACAGGATCCTCATCTGGGTCATCAGGGCTCCCTGTTAATGATACAAAAATTAACAAAGAAAAGAATATCTAAAGGTGAAAAATGTTAAAACATCTTTTCTCATAGCCGCTGATTCTGGTTTTCACAAGCAAACAATTGAGTACAATTCTATGAGATGATTGGGCCCCTGACTCCCATGTCGAGTTTTGTTTTACAGCTGGCGGAGTTAGCTGAATAATCAAACTCTTAGGAAATCTGGTCAGGGGGAACACGCAACACGCAACGGCCAATTGGCTATTCAGTGAATAAAGAGATCAGTGGGGTCTTCCAGCTAACACTGACACATCCAGGTTTGTTTTGCTTCAACCGTCTGCCTCTGATTGACATGTTTTATGTCACACATATCACTGCATTTCATTGGTCAGAAACATTCTGAATTAAGGCGTGTTTTTGCTCCTGGCAAGATGTATTTTAATGAGTGTGTGAATTCACATATCTCACGACAATTCAACTTTCTTGCAAGGTATTTTATAGGAACTCGGCAGAAGTATTCAGATCTAAAAATATACAGTACATCTCTTCATACTTTTAATGTGTTAGAGAAACTTTTATTTTCATGTTGAAGCTCATTAAATAAGAACTTTGAAATTATTAAAGAAATACCTAATAAAGATATAATATTTCAAAGCATTAAAATCTGTCAACTGAAATCAGCCAGTTTTTGCATCTCTGACTGCTTCAAGAAATATAGTTTACCTTTGATTGTGGCCCGGTGAAATGACTCATACTCAACATCACCTGCAAAACAAAAATAGGTCAAAGTCAGAGTAAAGGAAACATGTTTTATATTTTATACTCAAACATTTAGATTTCAATTTTAATTAAATTCAGGTGTAAACCAGGTTTAACCATTTTCCTTTATTCATACAACAAACTCCAATATTGGGTGTTTTGATAAATATTTATTAAATCAAAGATTTCAGGAAGTTATTTCAAAGTCTAAATCAAATACAAAGCTACTAACCGTGCAGCAGAGAGCTGTAAACTTGGCTGTCTGTCTGGTTGACTCCATGATTGGTGGTGGAGCTCTGACTGTTGCTTTCTGACCTAAATTATAATTAAAAGTTAAACTTAAATTCAAAGTATAGATGATGATGAATGTTAAGATCAGAGGAAAGTGAACACTGATGTACTGGCCTGATGCAGAAATCTGTGGACAAAAAGAGGGAATTTATTGTATTGTGATACAAATTATTTCCTTTCTCAGTTTTGTCAAAGCAGTGAAATAGATTTAAATTATTTAGTTGTTTAAGTATTTAATTCACGACATAGTCCACCACAGTATGAGAGGAAGAAGCGTCTCACCTTTGAACCGTGTGTAGCACCACAACAGCAGCAGCAAGATAATGAGAATTATTCCTATAAATGGTCCAACAATCATCAGCACAGCAAATGAAGAGTCAACAGGACTGGACAGAGACACTGTAACAAAGAAAAATTAAATATAAGAAAGCATAATTTACACTGACAATAAATTAAAGAACAGAATACACTGTAACAGTGCCTATTTAAAACAACCACCCTGACAGCCATTCATTCCTGACACGATATTCTTCCTGCCATATATTTAGTGTATCAGTATTTACAGGAATACATTATCATTAAAGTTTTTGTTTTTTTGTTTTACTGTGACCATTTCTTGCCTGCTTTTTTGTTATTAAAGATCAGATAAATACAATTACAAGAAAATCAGGGGATTTATACTTT
Source organism: Cyprinodon tularosa (assembly GCF_016077235.1). Classification (NCBI taxonomy): domain Eukaryota; kingdom Metazoa; phylum Chordata; class Actinopteri; order Cyprinodontiformes; family Cyprinodontidae; genus Cyprinodon; species Cyprinodon tularosa. The sequence continues at coordinate 823,618 of NW_024039006.1, read as the reverse complement.
CCTTGAAAACAAAGCTTTAGTGAATCAACTGCATCAAATGTTTTCATCCTCTCACCTCTAACAGCCATCCAGCTCTCTGGTGACTCCTTTCCTGAATGTTCACACTTGTAGAAACCTTCATCTGACTTTGACACTGCATAGATGTTCAGCTCCTCTCTGCTGTCATTGTGGATCAGTTTGTTATTGTGATAGAAAAACACATTGGAGAGAAGTTTTTGTTCTTTATTTCCGCAGCTCAGAGTAACAGGATCTCCCTCAGTCACAGGATGGACGGGGCTCACCAGGATAATACTATAATGTTTATCTGTGAAACAGTCAAGATAATCAGGTTTTGGTCAGCAATCAGCCGGTTTATAATTATCTGCATATTTGAAAATTAGCATTTTATCACTAGAAGTTAAACCAAGGTAATGGACATAGCAGCTTTTACTAACAATACAAGAATCTCAGATTCTCAGAAATTATGAATTGTTCTGAATGTTAAGAATCCAGTTTGTGTGGTCTGTTTGTTTGTTTCCTTTTCTCCACCACCAGGAGGTGCCCTGTCTTCATTTTCCCTCCCTGCACACCTGCGGCTCATTAGACCATTATCTGGAGGAGTATTTGAGCAGTGGGCTGTCACTACCTCGACGCCAGAGGGTTTGCCAGTTTTGGGTACTCTAGCCAAGCTAAGATTAGCTGAGTCTAACCTAGCTTTGTTTCTCTGAGACTTATGTACTTTTGTGATTTGTAATTTACTGTGAACTGTTATTTACTCTAATAAAGTAACAGCAACTCTCCTCTATTGATCTATTATAAACTAAATGCTTCATGTTATCTGTTTTATAGGTGGAGGATTAATCTGTTGTTTATGCTTCAAAACTACCTTGGAGCAAACATTTACTTAAACACATGAAGCCACATGTTGGAAAAACAGAAAAGTGAAAGAAGGAAGCTGAGTTGAAGGATTTTGCAGGAAGAAAATATTTCGCCTCCTTTTTTATTTATTTACTTCTAAGTTTTCTTGCAGAGCAAATACAACATATCAGTCTCTGGATATTAATGTTATGTTCACAGTAACTGCAGCTTTTATAGTATGTGGAAACACAGGAAAATGTGAAAGTAAATATAAATCATAACCTACCCTGTACAGTGATGTTGACTGCGTTGCTAAAATCTCCTGATCCAGACTCACACCAGTACACTCCACTGTGAGACCAGTCTGTGTTTATAGAACATAAGGACCCAGTCATTGTCCCCCAGTTGGAGCAGTGAATGTCTGATAGTCCACCTGTTTCTGTAAACCTCCTCATTCTCCACTCAGTGTTGTTCCCACTACAGCTCAGAGTGACAGACTGATAGGTAAAATGTTGAACTCTGTCTGGAGTCACTGAGAGAGAAGCAGCTGGATGAGCGTCTGAAAAAAAAACCCCATGAAAATAACACATAATTAAATATTTGCATTGCATCTTTTTTTTAAGTTATGTTGAAAAATGTGCTCTAATTTAAATGGATTGTAAAAAGAAGTGATTTACAGAAAGATAAACATCAAAGGGGCCTAATCACCTTTAATAGCAAAGACCCTAAACCTCAGATATTCATGTTAAAACAAAGCAATAGATGCCAAGCATTCATCCTGATAGTGTTTACTTTGTTCTTTTTGAGCATGAAGAGATTTTCTTACCAATTGCGATCAATAGACATAAACTCTGCTGTGCAGCCTCACCATCATCTAACAAACTCTGGCAGCTTCAGCTCCTGCCTCAGTGAAAACCAAAGTTCATATTTATTCTAAGCGCTACTCAGCTGTTTCCCTCTTGGCATCAAACATTTTGTTCTGCTTTTCACACTTGATCTGGACTTTCTCTCTTTCTTTTCACATCTCTGGTTGCTTTATTCCATTACTCTCTGGTTTACTCATTGCGCAAATGGATAATACTGTATGTCTGATAACATGATCTTGTTATAGTAAATATTGAGAAGACATAAGTTTAAAATAAATTGTGATAAATACAAAGAGAAAAGGCAGAAATAAAATACAATAAGCCAACAAGGCACCATAATTTATTCCAAAAGTCTTTGTAAACAACCAAAGTTACTGGTGTAGAATGTGTAGAGCCATAGTATGTGACAGCCTCCCTTCAAGCAGAGGTGCTAAAATCTAAGGAATGAAAGACAAAAATAAAAACTAACTACAGTGAATTAAAATCTAATTGCATTTTTTGATATTCTCCTTATTTAAAGTGACAAAAGTCTCACAGTCTTAAAGTTCCAGAGCTCTAATATAATAATAGGTAAATGCAGCCTCTACCCTTTAGTATCAGCAGTAGATTACCACTGGATGACCTTAATGATCTAGGTGGGACCAACCAGGTAGTCACTAAGGTATGGGGACCAAGGCAATGAAGACCTAATAACCACTAAAATCTTCAGATAATTGTAGAGAAGGCCATTGGATTGATTTGAGAACCAGAGTAACATGGCCACCTTTCTGTGTGTTAAAATGAAGCTTAAAGTAATCAGAACTGGTTCACAAGTATGAAGCTGAAGCATTGACAGCTAACATTGACTCTAAAAAAGATATTGGCATTATAGAATGTAACATCATAAAATCAAACACTGTCTTTGAAATACCCAGCATATAAACTACAAAAAATAAAAAAAAATAATAGGACCTTTTAAAGTTGATTTTTTTTTTTTTTTTATAACTAGAGCTTTTAGAGTGGCTGCAGTTGTCTTTGGCCCCTCATAACTTTCAGTTACCATGGCAATGCAGGTTGGCACTGTTTTGGCATCAGGGGTGGAGTTAAACTGAAGGCTCCTTCAGGGCCTACAGGTTTTATAGGTTTCCTTTCAATCTACCTGCAAAATTTTTGCTTCAAACTTGATGGGGAGCACAACCGTGGAGCCACCAAGGTCTTTAGGTTGTATATAATTATATATTCAACTAAAAAGAAAATGATAATTTATTATAGAAGTCCTGAGAAACTGCTTTAGGGCGAGCCGACAGAATTGACAAAGATTCATAAATGTTCAAATGTTTTAATAAAAACTGAGCAAAAGTCCGGTTGCCTCTGATTTAAGCTGGTTTTGTGTTTTTTGTGGTTGTCGTGACCCAGATGACTGAGAATTTTCACTTCTTAGTTAAGATTCCAGTTTGCTGCACTCACAGCTAGTCTGACTAGGCTATAATAATAAAATGGATAATATATGAGGTTTACAAAACTACATTTCCACCTAGGAAAATCTGAAAAGTTTATCTTGGTAAACAGAAAGCATTTTTTAAAGTTTAATTCACAATTGTGTTGTTCTGTTGTTCACCTTGGCCATCTGCTATTGTTGCCCACTTAATTTTTAAGGAATCTTGGTGAAAAAAGGACAGAATCAGCCTAGAATTGCTGCCTTCAAGCAATGCAGCCCCTGAATGTAGACATACACTTAGACTTAAACTGATGGACTGCAGGTAGATGAGAAGAAGCTGATAAAACATGAAGGAGACTTCAGATAAACTCTGACAAACCTGAGCTGATTCTAAATATAATGGACAGCATTATAGGTGAAATGCAAATTGTTGAAAAATAATAAAAATTTAAAACACAAGGATCCTTGAAGGAACAGAGATAAACTGACCTGCAGACCAGACAAACTTTGCTTCACTGTATTCAGTGTAAAACACTGGTTCTCCTCTTCCTGCTCTGCACACATATCCTGCTGAGTGATTCTGTCCATTAATGAGGTAGGAGTTCTGTTCAGTCCAGTTGGTTCTGTCAGTCAGCAGCTCTAAGCTGTAGGAGCTGCTGGATTTAGCTGGAACCACTTTATACCAGAAGAACCTCCATCCTGCAGATGGATGCTCCAACCCCCCACAGCTCAGAGTCACTGAGGCTCCAGGACTCAGCCATGATGGAGACACAGAGAGGACAGGCTGAGGTTTATCTGATGGAGACACAGAGAGGACAGGCTGAGGTTTATCTGATGGAGACACAGAGAGGACAGGCTGAGGTTTATCTGATGGAGACACAGAGAGGACAGGCTGAGGTTTATCTGATGGAGACACAGAGAGGACAGGCTGAGGTTTATCTGATGGAGACACAGATGGTGAAAAATAATGGTTAGATCCAGCCTATATACGGTAGTATAGATACTGCAGTTTAAAAACAATCTGGTAACAGTTAAAGTACCAAGTTGACCTCTTTACTCAAGTAAAAGCGAAAAAGTATGTGCTCCAAAAACTACTTAAAGCATTGAAGTATAAAGTAACTCTAAAGTAAATGAATTGAATTATCAATTTTTCAACTATTTCGAAAAATTCTTTGATATAGGGCCAAGGATGAGGGAGGTCTGTTGGTCACCGTCTCCATCTCCCGATAGGCTCTGGCCTGCTTCTGACCTTTCACACATTTCGACATCTTTTTCTGAATCCTACATTGTAGCATGGGATAGAGAATTCACGTTTGCAGTTTGAAGAACACCTGCTTGCTTCTAATGATTTTCTTTGGCGTCAGCACAAATTTGACAAATAGCTAACCAATGAATGTTTGCGTCATATGATTCATCCAATTGCACTAGTTTTCACTAGATGTGGATGGCGCCAATGATCTGCATTGGATGGCGCACATGATATGAAATAAATATTTATAAACATTAAACCAGGGGTAACCAATTAAAAATCAGCGGGGCCCGAATAAAGAAAATCATCAACCAGTAAAGGTCCAGAGACATTTTTAATGATCTGTTACTTAAACAAAATTTAACACTGAAATAAAATGAGGTATTTATGCATTCATGTTATACATTGAATTTAAGAAAAAAAATTGAAATTGTAAAATATTGCATCCTGTGCTATCTGAGAGGAGTTGACACTTGTATGACTGTATTCCTGTATATCCATCAGTAGGTAAAGGAAAAGGGTCAGTAAATGCAAATTCTACCATTTAAAACAATGCCAGCGTTATTGTCGCTGCGTGATCTGAAGCCTCATTTGGAGCTTTTAAACAGGCTTTTGTAAACCTTTGTTAATTTGCTGCTGTAATATTATAGATTTTTTTTTAGAATAAAAAGATATAAAATGTGCATAATCAAAAAATAACAAATACAATTATAGAGCATTCAGTATTGTAAGAAAGCCCACAATGTTTCTGAATAAATACTGCACCATAGCTATCTGACGCTTGCGAATGCATCACACTGGTCTGGTCTGTTTCCGTTTAAGACAAAGCTTTGCAGTTTTCAAACTCCCATCAGCTATCACTGTTTATTGTTGTGTGTGAATAACAAGAGACTGCAACACATAAATCAGCCGTACCTTGGACAAAATCTTTAGATTTAATGTTGTTCATAACACCCGTAGTTTTGTAAATGAATCTGCCAAATAACCAAATTTTTTTCCCCACGAGAGGTGTATTTAAATGTTTTTATATTATTAATATAAAAACAAGTAGCTCGATTTGTCATATTTTAATCCATTTTCCTCGTCGATAGTCGCAGTTGTACAGAGCCAGCCGTGCCCCGTGGCTGGGGATGCATATCTCGGAAGACATGCTCTTTTCGGCTTAACTCCGGACCGCGGTCCGCTAATCCGTGACCTCTGCATTAAACCAAAGCCAAGAGTAACGAGTAACGTTTGTTTTAAAAATGTAAGGAATAGACAGTACAGATATTTATGCGAAAATGTAATGATTAAAAGTCAGAAGTAGGAAGAAAAAAAAATGTAATGGAGTAAAGTATAGATACCTTAAAAGTGTACTAAATTTCAGTAAGCAAATATTTGTAGAGCCTGCCTATATACTAACAAACCATTTTATTTTCTCAGAAATCTTAAACATTTCTTAAAGTTTTCCACAGATTATTCCTGAATAAACAGAATTTGTATTTTCTATAATATTTTCTGGCAGAATATATTATATTCTAACAGAATATTTACACTCATGTGTGACATTTTCTCATTCTGGAAAAATATGAAAAAATGCTCAGCTGTTTTTTTATAGATTAGAATAATATAAATTAAATAGTTCATTTCAGGTCTTTATAGACGACAGCCTGACTCACCTCTAACTGTGAGTCTGAAGGCATCACTCCAGTCTGTTATCTGGTAGTCTCCTCTAGCCCTGCATTCATATTCTCCACTGTCAGCTGCAGTGATCCTGTATTCACTGGATGTTGGAGAGTTTCTGCTGGTTGGTCTCCATTCATACGTCCACTGAGTTCCTCCATCTCCATGGATCTCACATCTCAGAGTGACTTTCTCTCCTCTGAATATCTGGGACCAGTTGGATTGAAGGATCACAGTGGGCTTAGAGACTGGAATGAATAATATAAAGTTAGAAATCTGATAGAAATGTATAAAAATAAAAAAATACAGTAAACTTAATTGATATGGATTAAAAATAATACTCCCTCATTAAGGAGTGATAGAAATAAAAAATCTTATCTATTTAATTTGTTTCTTTCTAATAACACTACAACATTTATCGAAATCCCAAAAGCCAGAAGATGTTTCATAGCTTAACAACATTAGGAATTAGAGAGACAGATATATAGCAGCAAGAAATCACATTGAATACAGAGATAACCATTTCTACCAGCCTGTCAACATATAAACTCAAATCATTTTAATATCTGACCCCATAAATTGTAGGAAGTTTTCTAGATCATGAGTCACAGATTACTTGGACCAGTTATTATGTCTGAGGTTAGAACTTTTCTCTACCTTCAGACCTGGAAATATCTGTTTTTACTAAAGCTGTCTGAATTTGGTTTGAATTTGTTAGAGTGAAAATAAAGTTGTTGTTTTTTTTTTTTTAGTTTTGCTGGAAATTTGTCCTTTATTCATAAGAAGTCTTTTTTCATTCTAGAATAAAGACCTAAACTCAGGAGTTTTCTGAACGGTGACCTCTCTGCTAAAGCTACAGATCGTTTTTTACCCACAAGAGTTTCATGAACTAAACTGAAGTAAATGAACTCTGTCCTTTCCCTGCATGTGTGGTTTTAAATTGATCTAGACAAATTGTTGTTGAGGTTAAACCATGAGGATGATGGGGGGCAGTGAAAGTCATTCCCAGTTGTTTCAGTTCTCCATTGTGTTACCTTCACACTAGAACTCTTACATCAATCTGACCAACTACATAGTTCACAGAGGGGTGTAGGGTGTAGTGTGGACATTGGGACCAGACCCTTCTCTGCACACTGAGGAGATAATTCATCTATTTAATTTAGGTGTTTGAAGCAGCGACACATTTAAAGGGAGCAGGACACCAGACCTCAAGGACTGGAATTAAAGATCTGTGATCTACTTTATGCCAGAATTGGGAATCTCCTTCATGGATTAAATATCATATTTTCATCTGTTAGACTTTGTTACTTTGGAGATTTATTTTATAGATAGAAGCTCCAGAACTAGAATCCATCTCCAGTAGTTATTGTGATAGAGGTCACCTTTCTATCACAGAGAAAATCAGAGACACACTGGATAAACAATCATGAATGCAAACACTCATACAATAACCAAAAACCAGTAGAGAGTCTTCTTTTGAGGGCAGACTACAATAAACATTTAAGAAATAATATTTTCATCAAACAGACAAACTGTATCTGAAATGCTTCTAGTTGTCAGAAAAAAATGTATTCCACTGTGATAAAGATTCAAAGAGGCATTTACTGTTTGTTTTTATAATGATTCAGCTCTTCCCCTGTAATTCTCTGTTGTTTATTCCAAAATAAGATAATAAATCACAAACTCTTCATGCACCAAATATCAACAGATGGAGAACAGAAATAAAGTTTCCTGGTTAAACAGTTTCAAGATGTAAAAAGGCAACAAACTCACCAGTTTTCCTAATAGAGGTTTCATTGCTTGTTTCTGTTGTAAAAACTGGATCTCCTCTTCCTCCTCTGCAGCTGTATAGACCTCCCTCTGAGATGCTGATGTCTCTGTATGGCTCAATGTTTCCTCTGGTCTGGACTACGGAATATTGTTGCCCATTTCTGAACCAGTCAAACTTCCAGTCAGCAGATCCATCCACAGAGCAGGTCAGTCTAACACTGCCCCCTAGTGGTATCGTTGTTTTCTCTGCTCTCAGTGTGGCTCTGGGTTTATCTGCTGTTAGGTTGCAAACAAAAGGTAAATAAATATCACATCATAAGCCTTACATTTGTTGAAAAAAAAGAAAAAGAATAAATACATTTTAACCACATCTAAGAATCTTTATAAAATGACTGTCATTTTATATTTAATTTAATCATTCATAATAGAAAATGAAACTAAATATACTCTCAGAATATAGATTAAAGTTAGTTTATTTTGCATTTATTGAAGTTAAGTTTTTACAATTTTTAACATATAACATTATGTTTTAAACATTGCTTTACTCTGTGGTCAATAGTAACAGGAATACCTGTTTAATTATTTATTTAAGATCAAAACAATAAGGAAATATTTTACATTTTCCTCACATCTCACTGCCAGTGTTAAAGCATCACTCCATTCTGTTATCTGATGATCTCCTTCAGCCCTACAGCTGTATTCTGCACTGTCAGACGTAGAGACTCTGTTGATCCCGTATTCACTGGATGTTGGAGAGTTTCCGCTGGTTGTTCTCCATTCATACGTCCACTGAGCTCCTCCACCTCCATAAATCTCACATCTCAGAGTGACTTTCTCTCCTCTGTATACATCAGACCCACTGGGTTGTTGGATCACTGTTGGCTTAGAGACTGTTCACAATAATTATTTGTTTGTTAGAGTGTTACATAAAAATGTCTTTCCTGAATTATCTTCATTGCTACCATTGAAATGTAAATAAAATATTTCAAATTCAATCAATCAGCTAATGGAGCTACCATCATATAATTATTGTTTTTTTATTTTATTCAAAGCTCTCATTAATATCAAAAAATGAATACTTAAACATCCCTGATAAATAGATGAGAGTTGAAAAAGCATTTTTCTAAAATGTAGAGCTAAACTCACCAGTTTTCCTAATAGAGATTTCATTGCTTGTTTCTGTTGTAAAAACTGGATCTCCTCTTCCTCCTCTGCAGCTGTATAGACCTCCCTCTGAGATGCTGATGACTCCGTATGGCTCAATGTTTCTTCTGGTCTGATCTACAGAATATTGTTGCCCATTTCTGAACCAGTCAAACTTCCAGCCAGTAGAGCTGGACACATAGCAGGTCAGTGTTATACTGCCCCCTAGTGGTATTATTCTCTGATCCGATATCAATGAGGCTGTGGGTTTATCTGCTGGTGGAAACAAACAGAAAATAGACCATCATTAGAATGAGTTTTGGTTTAGGAAAATCTTCACTGAAATAAATCAGTCCTTAACCTCTGAATGAGTCATTTATCTTCTGTTACAAAGCTTAGAAATATTGTTAAAGCATGGAGATACAGGAAATATAGATTTGATCTGCTTTAAGGTTTATCAACAGGACAAGTGTAGATGGAGGAAAAAAACTTCCTTTATTTTATGTCCTTTAGCCTCTAACGGCAAATTTACACTACTGTTTGGTATTTTCACATTGGGGCTCATTCAATCATCAAACAAAGTTGCCTAATATTTTAATTAGGTTGATGTGTATGAAAACAAGACAAACTAAACATGTTCAGTCTGACTCACCTCTAACTGTCAGTCTGAAGGCATCACTCCAGTCTGTTATCTGGTAGTCACCTGCAGCCCTGCATCTATATTCTCCACTGTAGGATTCAGTAGCTGTGTTGATCCTGTATTCACTGGATGTTTCAGAGTTTCTGTTGGTTGGTCTCCATTCATACGTCCACTGAGCTCCTCCACCTCCATGGATCTCACATCTCAGAGAGACTTTCTCTCCTCTGAATATCTGAGGCCAGTTGGGTTGAAGGATCACAGTGGGCTTAGACACTGGAATAAATGATATTCAGTCAGAATACTGATATAGATGTATATTAAACAGAAACTACAGGAAAATTAATTGTTCTGGATAACAACTTAATCTCAACCATGTGATATATATATACGTAAATAATATATATACAAATAATAAACATGTTACTTGATTTGTTTCTTTCTAATAATACAAGATCAAATATCTAAATCCCAGAAGCAAGAAGACGTTTCGTTGCTAATATATAAAAAATACACAATTAGAAAGACAGATATAAAGCAGTAAGCTGTCACATCTAGCACTGAGATAACCATTTCTACCAGCCTCTCAACACATAGACTAACATTATGAACTAAATCACTTCAGTGAAGTTTTCTAGCATCATGTGTCACAGATTGCTTGGACCAGGTCTGTGAATTTATAACTTTTCTCCACCTTCAGACCTGAAAATATCTGTTTTTCTAAAGCTGTCTGCATTTGAAAATGTTGAAGCTTCAGTGAAAACCGAGTAAAAGTCATTCCCAGTTCTGTTTCAGATCTCCATTGTGTTACCTTCACACTAGAACTATTACATTAATCTGACCAACTACATAGTTCACAGAGGGGCGTAGGGTGTAGTGTGACCATTGGGACCAGACCCTTCTCTTCATACTGAGGAGGTAATTCATCCATTTAATTCAGGTGTGTTGAAGCAGAGACACGTTTAAAGGGAGCAGGACACCAGACCTCAAGGACTAGAATTAAAGATCTCTGATCTACTTTATGCCAGAATTGGGAATCACCATTGTAGATTAAATATCATATTTTCATCTGTTAGACTTTGTTACTTTGGGGATTTGTTTTATAGATTCAAACATCTGCATTATTGAGCATCCAGACGGCCCATGAATAGCTCCAGAACTAGTGTTCATCTCCACTGGTTATTGTGATAGAGGTCACCTTTCTATCACAGAGAAAATCAGAGACACACTCATACAATATAGAGACTATAACAGAAGGTAGATTACAATAAACACATAAAAAAATAATATGTTCATTAAACAGACAAACTAAATCTAAAATGTTTCGAGTTACAGAGATAACCAGTTTGCTATCTGAGCTTTTAAACTACATTAACATGTTTATCTGTATTATGTGCATAGTTTTGTTAATGTCTATCATTTCTACGTCTGCTAAAGGTTTTCTCAACAGCTTAATAAATAATTTGGTATTGAAAATCTTACTTTAACCAAAATGATGACATAATACTAATGATTAATAGCTTGGATTTGAAGAGAGTGTTAATTTGGCCAGATTAAAATAAGAGAATGAAAATAAATAACAGAATAAAAAACTAAACGCACCAGTTTTCCAAATCTAAATGTCATTGCTTGTTTTTGTTGTGAAAACTGGATCTCAATTACAATTTTCATTTTCAGTTCCTAGCTCTCTTTTGTTGGAAAAGATGGATTCTTAAACAGCACTGATTAATAGCTGAGATACAAAGAGATCATTGGTTTATCCCAGAATAAAACAATAAACTCACCAGTTTTCCTAATAGAGAATTCATTGCTTGTTTCTGTTGTAAAAACTGGATCTCCTCTTCCTCCTCTGCAGCTGTATAGACCTCCCTCTGAGATGCTGATGACTCTGTATGGCTCAATGTTTCCTCTGGTCTGGACTACAGAATATTGTTTCCCATTTCTGAACCAGTCAAACTTCCAGTCAGTAGAGCTGGACACAAAGCAGGTCAGTGTTATACTGCCCCCTAGTGGTATTATTCTCTGATCCGATATCAATGAGGCTGTGGGTTTATCTGCTGGTGGAAACAAACAGAAAATAGACCATCATTAGAATGAGTTTTGTTTTAGGAAAATCTTCACTAAAATAAATCATTCCTTAACCTCTGAATGAGTCATTTATCTTCTGTTACAAAGCTTAGAAATATTGCTAAAGCATGGAGATACAGGAAATATAGATTTTATCTGCTTTAAGATTTAAAAACGGGACAAGCGTAGATGGAGGAAAAAAAATATTCCTTTATTTTATGTCCTTTAGCCTCTAACTGCATATTTACACTACTGTTTGGTATTTTCACATTTGGGCTCATTCACTCATCAAACAAAGTTGCCTAATATTTTATTTAGGTTAATGTGTATGAAAACAAGACAAACTAAACATGTTCAGTCTGACTCACCTCTAACTGTCAGTCTGAAGGCATCACTCCAGTCTGTTATCTGGTAGTCACCTGCAGCCCTGCATCTATATTCTCCACTGTAGGATTCAGTAGCTGTGTTGATCCTGTATTCACTGGATGTTTCAGAGTTTCTGTTGGTTGGTCTCCATTCATACGTCCACTGAGCTCCTCCACCTCCATGGATCTCACATCTCAGAGTGACTTTCTCTCCTCTGAATATCTGAGGCCAGTTGGGTTGAAGGATCACAGTGGGCTTAGACACTGGAATAAATGATATTCAGTCAGAATACTGATATAGATGTATATTAAACAGAAACTACAGGAAAATTAATTGTTCTGAATAACAACTTAATCTCAACCATGTGATATATATATACGTAAATAATACATATACAAATAATAAACATGTTACTTGATTTGTTTCTTTCTAATAATACAAGATCAAATATCTAAATCCCAGAAGCAAGAAGACGTTTCGTTGCTAATATATAAAAAATACACAATTAGAAAGACAGATATAAAGCAGTAAGCTGTCACATCTAGCACTGAGATAACCATTTCTACCAGCCTCTCAACATATAAACTAACAGTATGAACTAAATCACTTCAGTGAAGTTTTCTAGCATCACGTGTCACAGATTGCTTGGACCAGGTCTGTGAATTTATAACTTTTCTCCACCTTCAGACCTGAAAATATCTGTTTTTCTAAAGCTGTCTGCATTTGAAAATGTTGAAGCTTCAGTGAAAACCGAGTAAAAGTCATTCCCAGTTCTGTTTCAGATCTCCATTGTGTTACCTTCACACTAGAACTATTACATTAATCTGACCAACTACATAGTTCACAGAGGGGTGTAGGGTGTAGTGTGACCATTGGGACCAGACCCTTCTCTGCATACTGAGGAGGTAATTCATCCATTTAATTCAGGTGTGTTGAAGCAGAGACACATTTAAAGGGAGCAGGACACCAGACCTCAAGGACTGGAATTAAAGATCTCTGATCTACTTTATACCAGAATTGGGAATCACCATTGTAGATTAAATATCATATTTTCATCTGTTAGACTTTGTTACTTTGGGGATTTGTTTTATAGATTCAAACATCTGCATTATTGAGCATCCAGACGGCCCATGAATAGCTCCAGAACTAGTGTTCATCTCCACTGGTTATTGTGATAGAGGTCACCTTTCTATCACAGAGAAAATCAGAGACACTCTGGATAAACAACCATGAATGCAAACACTCATTACAATATAGAGACTGTAACAGAAGGTAGATTACAATAAACACATAAAATATAATATGTTCATCAAAAAGTCAAACTAAATCTAAAATGTTTCGAGTTATCAGAGATAACCAGTTTGCTATCTGAGCTTTTAAACTACATTAACATGTTTATCTGTATTATGTGCATAGTTTTGTTAATGTCTATCATTTCTATATCTGCTAAAGCTTTTCTCAACAGCTTAATAATTTGGTATTGAAAATCTTACTTTAACCAAAATGATTACATAATACTAATGATTAATAGCTTGGATTTGAAGAGAGTGTTAATTTGGCCAGATTAAAATAAGAGAATGAAAATAAATAACAGAATAAAAAAATAAACGCACCAGTTTTCCAAATCTAAATGTCATTGCTTGTTTTTGTTGTGAAAACTGGATCTCAATTACAATTTTCATTTTGTATCGAGCTCTCTTTTGTTGGAACTGATGGATTCTTAAACAGCACTGATTAATAGCTGAGATACAAAGAGATCATTGGTTTATCCCATAATTAAACAATAAACTCACCAGTTTTCCTAATAGAGATTTCTTTGCTTGTTTCTGTTGTAAAAACTGGATCTCCTCTTCCTCCTCTGCAGCTGTATAGACCTCCCTCTGAGATACTGATGACTCTGTATGGCTCAATGTTTCCTCTGGTCTGGTCTACAGAATATTGTTTCCCATTTCTGAACCAGTCAAACTTCCAGTCAGCAGATCCATCCACAGAGCAGGTCAGTCTAACACTGCCCCCTAGTGGTATGATTGTTTCCTCTGCTGTCAGTGTGGTTCTGGTTTTATCTGCTGTTGGGTTGAAAACAAATGTAAAAAAACAAAGAAAATCACATCATCAGTCTTATGTCATGGAAAGCTCTTTGTTTACACCTTAAAGCTTTTTATCTTTGGTTACTTTCCTGAGAAGAGATCACTAGGGACAAACTCTTTAAATAACACTTCATAATGTTAATGTATTAAATTACCTGGAGACCTGACAACAGATTTTGACAGAAATTGTTTTGTCAGAAGTTGCTTTGAATGACAGAAGCTTACCAACCGGGCTCACATCTGATTGAATTCGGCCCCAAATCACAGTTAAAGAAGCATTTTATACAGCTCCAGTCTGCCACATCATGACATCATTACATCATACACGTTTGTAAATGAGGAGACATCCATGGCTCCAGCCTAATCAAAGTATTATACTATGTTCTTAGATCAAGGCTCTCATTCCATTCCCAAATCTTTGAAATATACGTAATGAAGATGACTTTTTATCCTGATTGAGGAACTATCCCAATTAGATAAACTACTTAGGAAAACTTTAGTTTTGACACAAAACAGGCAGGTATTACGAGGGGAATTGTTAGGGATTTGTTAGATGGGTTAAAAATATCTTTCTTTACCTTATCTAATAATCTTTACAAAATGACTGTTGTTTCGTATTTAACTTAATTATTCATAGATCTTACATCTCAGTGTAAATTTGTTTCCACTATACATCAGATTCATTGGGTTCTTACATCACTGTTGGCTTAGAAACTGTTCACAGTTCAGAGTATTACTTAAAAAAACTGCTTCTGAATTATGGTCATTGTTACCAAGTGATAACCTAAAAGTAGAGAAACCTCAAAATATGACGACACATTTTAGAATGAGTTTAGTAAAACAAGCACATTTTTAACAAACAATCATTTTCGATGATAAAAACACACAAGTTCTTAAAAACTAGCTTATATATGAAAGCCATAGTTTTATGTGATCATCTATTCCAGTACTCATTCTGATCAGTAAAACTGTAATTTGATTAAATAAAAAAATACTAAACACTTAGGGAAAAGAAATGAAATTAAAGAGGAGCATATAAACGCTTTATGCTGTTCACATCAAATGCGTTTTGAGAGTAGAGCAGTGGTGTCAAAAGTCCACACATTTGTTACTTAAGTAGAAGTATAGATACTGCAGTTTAAAAACACTCTGGTAAAAGTTGAAGTATCAACTTGACCTCTTTACTCAAGTAAAAGTGAAAAAGTATGTGCTCCAAAAACTACTTAAAGTATAAAAGTATAAAGTAACCATTAAAAAAAACAAAAAACACCCAGATGCCACAATATGAATCGAAAGCTAAATTTTTCGACTATTTCAAGGAATTCTTAGAGATAGGACCAAGGATGAGGGAGGTCTTGTTGGTCTCCATCTCCCGATACGCTCTCGCCTGTGTCCGACCTTTCAGACATTTCAACATGTTTTTTTGAATCCGACATTGTAGCATGGCATAGACAATTCACGTTTGCAGTTTGAAGAACATCTGCTTGCTTCTGATGATTTCCTTTAGCTAACTAATGAATAGGATAACAATGACATAGTTTTGGTTTTGTTTTAGTTTTATCTCTTAGTTTTCATTGGTTTTATTTTTCATTCTTATAATAATAATAATGAATTTTATTTATAATGCACTTTACATTTGACTTCAAATCTCAAAGTGCTACAAAGTGCTACATTTAAAAAAAAGGGAAAATTAAAAAAAATTTAAAAGACCATAACACTAAAAAACTGAGTTAAAAGACAATCATTAAAATCAATACATTAAAAGGCATATGTAGCCTATTAAAAAAATCTAAAATCAACAATTGTAGGCATTTCTAAAAAGGAAAGTTTTCAATCCTTTCTTAAAACAATCCACCGGCCCTAAGTTGGTCTGGGAAAGCATTCCAAAGACGGGGAGCTGCGGCTTCAAAGGCCCTATCTCCCATTGTTTTTAACCGTGTCCTGGGTGGGGCCAGACGGTGCTGTTGGCCTGACCGGGTCCGGGAAGAGGTGTGTGGTGTGAGCAGTTCAGTGAGATAGGTGGGGGCCGCACCGCGCACACAGTGATGGGTGTGCAGAAGAATCTTGTACTCTATACGGGCATGAATAGGGAGCCAGTGTAAAGTGTGAAGGATGGGAATGATGTGCTGGTGTTTCCTCACCCTCATCAGGACCCTGGCAGCGCTGTTCTGTACGTGCTGGAGCTTCTGAAGAGATCCTGATGAGGAGAGCTTTGCAGTAATCCAGCCTGGAGGAGACGAAGGCGTGGACCAGCTTCTCTGCAGCAGGGAGGGATAGGGAGGGGCGGAGTTTAAAATATTACGGAGGTGAAAGAAGGACGTTTTGCAGATGGAGGTGACATGATTGTCAAAGGAGAGGTGGGGGTCAAGCTTGACCCCAAGGCTTGTAACAGAGGGAGACAGGGGAATGGTATGACCACAGAATGAAACAGAGGTGAGAGGAAAGGAATGAAGTTGATGAGGAGTACCAGTTTGGATGGCCTCTGTTTTTGAGGCATTAAGCTGCAGGAAGTTTTGACTCATCCATGCCTTTATATCCTCCCCTCAGGAGCTGAGGCGGGTGACAGAGTTGGCGGGGGAGCTGGGGGGAGTCATTTTAATGCAAAGTTGTGTGTCGTCAGCATAGCAATGGAAGTTGACCCCATGCCTGCCCACGACACAACTAAGGGGGAGCATGTAGATGGTGAACAGGGTAGGGCCAAGCACGGAGCCCTGGGGGACCCCCAGGGCCACATACTCGGTCCTGTCAGTGAGATAGGAGTGAAACCAGTGGAGGGCAGTGCCAGAGAGACCAATGAAATGCTGGAGGCGGTGGAGGAGGATGTGGTGATCTACTGTGTCAAACGCAGCAGAGAGGTCGAGAAGAATGAGGAGGGACGTGAAACCGGAATCAGAGCCCATCAGCAGATCACTGGTGACTCTGATGAGAGCTGTTTCTGTGCTGTGGGAGGGACGAAAACCAGATTGGAATTTTTCATACAGATTATTGCATTTAAGGTGGTTGTGGAGCTGGGTGGAAACAACTTTTTCTAGGAGTTTGGAGATGAATGGGAGGTTTGAAATGGGTCTGTAGTTTGACAGAGGTTCAGGGTCCAAGGTGGGGGTTTTTAGGAGGGGTTTAATGAGGGCAGTTATAAGGATAGATGGGATGGTACCCGTTTCCAGGGAACTGGCTATTATTTTGGTTATGAGAGGACTAATGGATTGATGGTGAGTTTAGAGCAGAGGGGATGGGAGGGGATCTAAAGAGCAGGTGGATGGTTTAGATTTGCGGATGATGTTCTCGACCTCCTGCTGCGTTGGCAGAAAGAAGTGTGATAGGAGTTGTGTGGGAGATGTCTGAGGGGTATCAATAGTGGTGCTGTTTGAAGGTGAAAGTGAAGAGCGGATGCTGTCTATTTTTGATATGAAGAAATCCAGAAACCGGTTGCAGTTTATATCTGTGTGGTTGTAGAAGGAGGAGACCGTTGGTATGAGAATATGGTTGATTGTGGAAAAGAGTTTTCTGGAATTACCTGGGTTATTTTTGATGAGCGAGGAGTAGTAATTGGACCTGGCCTTGGAGAGGGCTGTTGCATAATTTCAGCAATGTTCCCGGTAGGCCAATTTATGCACCGTCAGGCCAGATGTTTTATATGCCCGCTCCAGGACACGGCCAGACCTCTTCATTTGCCTTAGCTCTTTGGTAAACCAAGGAGCGGAACGTGTGAATGTGACAGTCCGGGTTATTACAGGAGCATGAGTATCAAGGATGAAGTTGAGGCTTGTGTTGTAAAAGTCCATTAAGTCACCGGCTGATGAGAGTGGAGAGGGGGAAAGGTGCAGAAGATGTGAGTTGAAGGATGAGGAATCATTGTTTTTGATGTTTCTGAAAGTGATATGGCGATTTGGTTTGGTGAAAAAGGTTATGGGGAGTCTAAATGTAACTGCCAGGTGATCTGAGACACCAACATCATATATGTTGATGCTGGTGAGTGGAAGGGAGTCAGTTACGACAAGGTCCAGAGTATGCCCTTTGCTGTGGGTGGGGCCATCTGTAAGCTGTTGAAGATTTAGACAGTCCAAAACCTGTTTGAATTCGGCAGCTAGTCGAGAAGTGTGTGAGTCCATGTGTATATTGAGATCACCAATAACAAGAATATTTGAGTGTGCAGTGCAGAGAGAGATTAGGAACATTCTTGTATTCTAGTTATTTCTGATTGTATTTGAGTTCTTAGATATTTCCTGTTTTCCCTCTTATTTCAGTCTCCTTTCCCCGTAGCTCCCTTCTTGCCTCTGTTCACACCTGCTGCCAATCTGCTAATTAGCCAGGTCTCTGTTTCTCTCTCCCATTTATTCTCCTCCTGCTCAGTCACTCTTTGCTGGATTGTTGACATTACTTTGTCCCTTTCTTGTTCTGAGTATTCTTAGTTTTGAGCATTTTTAGATTTTTGTGGATTTATATTTTTGGATTTTTGCTTCTGTTAAACTTTTGTCATTAAAACATTAAAGTAACCACCTCAAGCTTTTGTCTGCATTTGGGTCCTATTAAACATCAACCACCCCTACTGTGACAGTGTGTTGCCGTTATATCACTCATCCAATTATACTAGTTTTCACTTGATGTGGAAGGCATCGATGATCTGCACTGGATGGTGGACATGATGTGAAATAAATATTTATAAACATTAAACCAAAGCCAAGAGTAACGAGTAAAGTTTTTTTTTAAATGTAAGTAAAATAAAGTAAAGAAACTTGTGTGAAAATGTAATGAGTAGAAGTCATTGTGTACTTAAGTACACTAACAAAGTATTTGTACTTCATTACTTGACACCTCTGGTGCAGAGCATCTGATTTACATGCAAAGTTTATGGTAGATGTCATCAAGCTGAGTCGAGAAGTCCTCCAGTATTTCAAGCCATGTGATGTCTTTTGTGCTACAGCGTGTTGGGTGTGCAATGCTGTGGAATAAATAGTGCACTTGTAAAAAAAAAAAAGTCCATTGGTATAAATAACGTGTGCTGGCGTTATATGGATATTTTATCATTAAGGGGCTGTCCTAGTGTTGCTCAGCCACTAAATTTTCTGACATTTTACCCGATCGGGTCACTGCAAGAAGAAACTCGAACAGGGGATCCCTGATCTTTGGGGAATGACAGTATGAGCATGCATCTCGTAACCTGTTTCTGTCTAATCACACTCACTTCAATAATAAACATAAAACTCTCTATTTGTTCTCCTTGGACGAGAAGAATAAATCCTTTTTAAGAGGCTATGAATTATTAATGTAAAACAATACCAGGATGTGATTGCACATAAAAACCCTTCAGAAAAACTGTCTCTATCAAGTACACTGATGTATTTTATCTATATTTTGTTTTTTTAAAGTGCTCCATGTGTGAACTTACTGTATGCTTCGATAGTGTTAGGTTGAAGGTGATATGATATATTGATATTAAAAAGATACAGTGTTTATTGTCTAGTAGTTCCTCTCATATGACAGCAGATGTTATAAATGGTTGAAATCCTGAGAGTGACATTAAACTGAAATCTCACTCCATATGGTATAACTTGACTTTTAAATGTCTATCTAGAAAATGTTTTGTTAGGACCGTCATTGACCAGCTTTAACATCTTAAATGTTCATGAGTACCAGAAGAGGCATTTGAAGTAAACTCAAATTGTGCCTTTTATGACTAGGGGCTAATATGTGATGCTCTTGTCCTTACTGCAAAGTCTTATCCTATATTATTTTTTTTCCCCCAAATTTTATTTTGCTCTTTATTGTTTTTACTGTCTTGATGTGAACCTATTAGAACCATTTGGGTTCTAATAAATTATGTTTTCTGGACATCAGCTGTGTTTGCTCCTTGAAGCAGAGCTGCATTTCTACTTTGGGGCTCCTGTGGAATGCCCTCAGTTATTTTGTTTAGAATATGCTTAAATTGCAATTATATGCTTCTTTTATTCCCTGTACCATGATGATATTCTGTGTTACATTTCAAAAGCTGTGGCATCTTAAAGTGCAAAGCAAGCAACACTGAAATTTTTTTTAATGGCTTAGTATGAGGACACCATATTATAAAGCCTTAAACTGGTTTTGGGAGTTTTACAGTAAATAATGTATTTAAGAAAAATTAATACCAACCTGCATTCGATTATTATAAACTAACGGTTTGCAATACTGTGGCATGTCTGAGCATCGGTCGCGGCGTGTCTTGGTGTCGAGGCTTCTGAGCATCCGAATGTTCGACTCTGGAGTTCAGAAAACTGAATTTTTATAGCTTGACAAAGAGCCTCAACCTATTCGGAAACCTAATTCAGACGTTTGCTGGTTGAAAGACACAAAATGCAAGTCGTGATAACTTCAGCAGAGCCGTCAATATATGAAAAATGAATAAATATAAAAAGGCTTAACTCCACAGGTTTAAAAAAATATATAATAGATTTTTTTATGTACAAGAAAGAGCAAGCTCTGATTATTAATATATTATTAATTTGTATATTATTATAATATTATTACATTATTAATTTCCACTAAAAGACTTCTGACTGAACAGGGTTGAAACAGTAAATAAATGCCTACAATTCCAAAAATTATACCTGCCAGTAAAAAGTAGTTCAATGTCATACTCTGGTACTTTTTGTTTTTATCAAAAATTTAAAGAACGCTTTACAAATTTAGCAGCTACGGAGGAGAGTAGGAAATCCCAGACAACCTGGCCAGCTTCAGACAGCTTTTAATGGAGACTCACAGCCCTGCCGCTTGCTGTACAAGGGGAGATCTGGCTCTCCAAAAAAGAATTTAATATTTTAGTAACATCATAATCCTGATTAACTGACAGCACAAATCAGGGCAGAGTAAGAGGGGAGGCCAGTGGGGCCAATTATTGGACACGGCTTTATCACGTATGCCAGGTGAATTGTTGTTCCAATGTGGATGTAATTCACCACCTCTGGAAAAAGCAGATCTCCTCTAATCAGCACTGATATTCTCATGACTAGTTTGCTGCTTTTAAATTTTAAAGTTAGTATAGTAAGCAAAAATTACTAAAACATTTAGAAAATGTATAATTCACAACAAATATATATATTTCAAATAAAGAGAAATTGTTGTACAGATCTGCTCATTATTAGTTTAGATGTGGGTGCATGAACAGACATTTGTGTGTGCACATACACACACATACACATTTTAGTGTGCAACTCTGCAGCACTTCTCAGCAGGTGAAAGAAATCTGGCCCAATCAGCAGCACCCTCAACTCAGGTAATAAGGAATCCACAAACCACTTTACTGGTTTTGCAACAGAGCTGAGGAAGGCAAACACAGCCTCCAAAGAAGCATTTCATGGAAAATGACTTATAAGGACTACCGGTAAGCCTTTAACTGGGCTCAATTGATTGTAATTTAACTGTAGTTTTACAGTTGAGAAATAAAATGCAAAATTTATTGAAGTAACAGTAACAGTCTGCTAGCTTTACAGTTTGGTTCCACTAAATGTATGTTAAGATATCTAATGTAAAAATGTATGTCCTAAGAAAAAGAAAAAAAAATGTAATTCTAAAATGTTTGGATTTCTTTGATTCAAATTCAACCAGATATGGGATATAATCATTTAATACTTGAATTTATGGTTAAAATAATAAAAGAAATGTATGTTTAAGGTTAAAAATGGAATTAGTCATTAAGATAATTATTGACTTTGAACCAAATGTCTAAAATGTATGTTAAAATATTTTGTATGTGTTTTGTAGGATTTCCACCTGTTCTGTTCATTGGTTCTCACTCATTGGTGAAAATAAAAAGATTGAGTGAATTCCTGAAGTCTTCAAGTCCTCCTTTTCAAGTGTAGGAAGCCATGAAATCATAGAACACTTGACAGGAATTAAACATAATTCACGCTCTTTTAAGAAATAAAATATGTCTCATGGAGGAGAGTTTGTGTCTGCAGTCAACTAGGAAATCTTTTAAGCAATTAGAGATAAAGAACAACTGCTTCAAACCTGTTTAAAATGTATATTATGTAAAACCATTGATAAATTTAAACCAAGATATAAAAAATATATACGTAGCCTTTTTAGCAAATTGCTGGTGAGTATTCCCAGTCATCTAGGTCATAGTCTTTCCAAGCAAGAGCCTCATTAAAATCCGCGCTGCCTTTAATGATTAATTTAAAATGTATATATGTTGTGCCATATGCCATGATTAAACTTTTTGGACATTGGGAACCAGTGTCCATATTTCATCTTGACATGATGATGTGCGCTTTGGCTGGTTCTCCACCACAATGGAGATGTGGGCCCCAGGGGAACCAGATCTCCAGAACCATCAAGGATAGGTCAGAACCTTTCAGAACCAAACTGCTGCAAAACAGACCTTTTGCATCACATTTCTCTTGAGTTTCAGAACTTATAGAGCCAGACTGGAGAGAAGAACTGCCTTGAGTGAGTGAGACAAAGAACCCTTGCTGTGTGCCACTAAGACAAAGAACCCCTGCCTTACTGTCCTGACGGCTGAGCTGCAACTGGATGAAACTCAAGCTTTTCAAATGAACATGGAAAAAAGGTTTGCAGGTCTGGCATGATTAGGGAAAGAACAAACTGATACTGATAAGTAAAGTCAAGCTAACAGAATAGACCGATTGCTACTCTATGCTACAGGACTATGTGTTGAGCTGTGGCAGAAGCTTGGAGAAGCTTTGGTTCACTAAGGGTTTAAACACGGATATAACATTAGTGTTCATGTGTTCCTCAGATGCTCTTTACATTTCCAAGTATGACCAAGAGTCATTAAGTGGAATCCTAATGTCCATTTGCTGCTAGCTTTTTCAAAGAGGGTAATGAATTATTTGACTAAAGGCTTAGAAAGAGAAGCTGATTAGTCAGTCACTTCATTTAGATGGGATCAAATTTATTTCAGATAAAGTAAAAAAATCTTGGTGTTACTTTTGATCAGAAAAAAAAAATCCCATATCACAGAGGTTTTTAGAATTTCCTCCTTTCACCTGCGCAATATTGTACAAGTTAGAAATATCCTGTCCATGGGTGATGCAGAACTTGAGCAGGAAGAGGCTCTACACTCATTTATTTTTGAGAAGGACATATTTGCCAAAGCGCTGTTTGTTTACACTCCCCCATCAGCTTTCTGTCGCGCTTACAACTTCACAGTCAGTTGCCCTCATTGGTCAGAGCCTTGGACAATAGGCACAGACATGGTTTTGAAAAACAACAGATTGTTCTCATCAACAATCTACCGATGTCCCATTCATTGGTGCCGGACTAAATAACACCTTTCATCTCCCATTTAGTCTGGTTTATCAGGCTATAACAGAGCACTTTGGTTTCACTAGAATCCTAGAATTTAAAAGTAGAATGGGAGGCAGATCTTTTAGTTATCAGGCTCCTCTCCCGTGGAACCAATGACCAGCTTTACACCGTGAGGCAGACACCCTGTCTACTTTTAAGGGTAGGCTTAAAACTTTCCTTTTTGATAAAGCTTATAATTAGAGTGGCTCAGGTTATCCTGAGCTATCTCTATAGTTTTGCTGCTTTAGGCTTAGACTTCCGGAGACCATAGGGACCCCTATTTCATCTTTCTGCTTCATTCTATCTCTATTCTCCCATTCTGCAGAATCTATTAGTTTAATCTCTAACGTTATTCTCTCTCTGCTTTTTCTCATAGGAGCTTTGCCTTGTTGGTTTCTGTTTTGCTGTGACAATATCCTAGAGAGTAATATCAGCTGTGCTGCTGTGATTAACACCTTTGTTTATAGATGTTCAATATTGGCCAGTTTTTCAGTGTAATTCTGTTTCTCTGACTGTGACTGGCTGAATGTGCTCTCTTTGTCCTCTGTGATGGGAGCTGGTTCGGAGCTCGTCTGCCTGGCTTAGTGTTTCCTAGAGGGGGCCGCCTTTTACAGTTGTCTTTTGTACGTCTGCTTCTGTCTCCTTGAACCCCAGTCGGCCTCGGCAGATGGCCGCTCACACTGAGTCCGGTTCTACTGGAGGTTTCGTCCTGTTAAAAGGGAGTTTTTCCTCTCCACTGTCGCTACAAGCCATCTCTAGTGCAATCAAGATTTGGATAAGTCAGTCATTGATCTGAATCATCCAAATAGAGCCACTAGGATCGATCATCAGAGCCAACACAGTCTGTATACAGTAAAGTCTGTCTAAGTCTGAAATCAAGTCTGTTAGCTTCTGAGGAGGTTAGTGGCTTCATTCAGTACACCTTCATTATCACTGAATCAGACAATGATTTCCATTCCTGCAACACCAATGTACGTTAAAATAAATTGAAAGTCTTCCAGATTCTATTCGGGCATTATAGTCACTCTGTTGCTATCTTGCAGGTCCCTCTTGGAGCAGAGCTGTTTAATCACAGTTAGGCTTTACCTGGTTACTAAAGGCCATTAATGCCTAAATATGTAATCTATTTTTTAGTTTTAATAGGTGATCTTCATAGACAAAGGTAAAGGAATTTTCATCCACTGTGACCCAAACTTAGAACTAGTTATAAATTGTATAGTGTGGTCTTGCACGGCACTGAGTAAAATTCTTTTCTTCTGACTAGATTTTGAATTCAAGTATGATCTGCTGAGAAGGAAACCAGAGAAAAATAGATGAATGAAAAATCTCTCTTACCTTCAGCATGTCCACTCCAGAGTGTGCAAATCACTGCAATAAATGACAATCAACTGATGTTTTGTGAAATAGTAAAATGACTTCAAAAACAACCAAAAGATGAGGAAAAAAAGAAACATTAAACAGAGAAACCAGGTTTACAATAGACAAAATATTTTTCTTTACCAGAATATAAAAAAGTAAAACTGGTTTTGAGCTTTATACAATGGTCTGTGGCAGGGCCACTAAAAGGGGCTTAAAGAAACAAGCAGGTACATATAATCAGATTCTGGGCAGAATATTTGCCAGAATCTCAAGCAGATTTAACCCTGAAATCCCACATACTCAGTCAGCGCTCCGCTCCGCTCTGCCCCGCTGCACTCCAGACCGCCTGCGCAAAGCAAAGCCTACAGCCGCCGCTGTGGTCCCGTCCGCTCCGCTCTGAGTTCCTTGGAGATCGTAGAGAGCATGCGCGAGGCCTTCATTGGCACTAAAATTATTTAAATATGTTTATCAAAGTATTTATAGTTCTTTAATAAAAAATGCTTATAAAAACAATTTCGTCCGATATATTATATCGCTATTAATTTGCGTGGAACTGATCATAAAGCCGTATGTTCGGAGAGGAAGCTCGAGGCGGAGAAAAAGCTAGAGAATATATATATACACGTGTATATATATATATATATATATACACTATATTGCCAAAAGTATTTGCTCACCTGCCTTGACTCACATATGAGCTTAAGTGACATCCCGTTCCTAATCCATAGGGTTCAATATGACGTCGGTCCACCCTTTGCAGCTAGAACAGCTTCAACTCTTCTGGGAAGGCTGTCCACAAGGTTTAGGAGTGTGTTTATGGGAATTTTTGACCATTCTTCCAGAAGCGCATTTGTGAGGTCGCACACTGATGTTGGACGAGAAGGCCTGGCTCTCAGTCTCCGCTCTAATTCATCCCAAAGGTGTTCTATCGGGTTGAGGTCAGGACTCTGTGCAGGCCAGTCAAGTTCATCCACACCAGACTCTGTCATCCATGTCTTTATGGACCTTGCTTTGTGCACTGGTGCACAGTCATGTTGGAAGAGGAAGGGGCCAGCTCCAAACTGTTCCCACAAAGTTGGGAGCATGGAATTGTCCAAAATGTCTTGGGATGCTGAAGCATTCAGAGTTCCTTTCACTGGAACTAAGGGGCCAAGCCCAGCTCCTGAAAAACAACCTCACACCATAATCCCCCCTCCACCAAACTTTACACTTGGCACAATGCAGTCAGACAAGTACCGTTCTCCTGGCAACCGCCAAACCCAGACCCGTCCATCAGATTGCCAGATGGAGAAGCGCGATTCGTCACTCCAGAGAACGCGTCTCCACTGCTCTAGAGTCCAGTGGCGGCGTGCTTTACACCACCGCATCCGACGCTTTGCATTGCACTTGGTGATGTATGGCTTGGATGCAGCTGCTCGACCATGGAAACCCATTCCATGAAGCTCTCTGCGCACTGTTCTTGAGCTAATCTGAAGGCCACATGAAGTTTGGAGGTCTGTAGTGATTGACTCTGCAGAAAGTTGGCGACCTCTTCGCACTATGCGCGTCAGCATCCGCTGACCCCGCTCCGTCAGTTTACGTGGCCTACCA
Source organism: Cyprinodon tularosa (assembly GCF_016077235.1). NCBI lineage: Eukaryota > Metazoa > Chordata > Actinopteri > Cyprinodontiformes > Cyprinodontidae > Cyprinodon > Cyprinodon tularosa. The sequence continues at coordinate 797,283 of NW_024039006.1, read as the reverse complement.
CTTCGTGGCTGAGTTGCTGTCGTTCCCAAACACTTCCATTTTCTTATAATACAGCTGACAGTTGACTGTGGAATATTTAGGAGCGAGGAAATTTCACGACTGGATTTGTTGCACAGGTGGCATCCTATCACAGTTCCACGCTGGAATTCACTGAGCTCCTGAGAGCGACCCATTCTTTCACAAATGTTTGTAAAAACAGTCTGCATGCCTAGGTGCTTGAATTTATACACCTGTGGCCATGGAAGTGATTGGAACACCTGATTCCAATAATTTGGATGGGTGAGCAAATACTTTTGGCAATATAGTGTATATATATATGTGTGTGTGTGTGTGTGTTTACATACAAGAGTCATGGAACTGTGCTTACAGCTCCTTCATATTTCATTTACACTAATAACTTGTGTAAATGGTTCTTGTTGATGGCATTACAATTATTTCTAATAGCATTAAAATAGCAATAAATTAGAATCACTAATTCCTGTATGAACCCTGTGAGCGCTTAATTTAATATGACATATTAAAAAAATCCCACCATCATCCAGCATATGTTCAGTTTCTGCCCAAATATATATATATATATATTTTTGTAGATTTTTGTAACGGGATAAGGATAATTCAAAACTGCTTTTTTTGAATGAACTTGTTCTCTACTCCCAAACTCAGCATCTCTTTTCATTCCTGTAATAAGAAGTTTCTTTTGAATTGATTCGATTAAAGTTTAAGTCCCTCGGTATAAAATAAATATTTTGATGGAGATGAGAAATCTGCTTCCTCGTTGGTGAATAACCAATAGTTTGGATCCAATCATTTAAATAAACGGTGTTAGTTCTTTTTTTTTTATATATATATATAAGAATTGTGCTATAATTTCTAGTCACCGATCTGTTGCTGCTATATTTTAATTTGACGAACCGGAATTTCTCGATGTTCTTTTTCCTGTTTGGTGCGATTGCAATTGCGGATCTTGACCTGGCCGGACCGGAGCGTAGCAAAAATAGCTTGGCTCCGTATTTTGTCGGTGACGGACGGAGAAGACGTACGTGGACAGAGACGTGCGGAGGAGTAGCGGTGGATGTGGAACATCTCTCATTGATTTACATGAAAGACAAGCGCTCCGCACAACGTACGTCAGCGGGGCGGAGCGCTGACGGAGTATGTGGAATCTGGGGGTAACAGTTCAGTGTTTTGAGTTGTGTTCAAAATGGTAAGCAAGGAGATATTTAATTGAATCAAACTTGTGGGAAACTAGAACATAGAACACACTACCATACAAATTGGTATTAAATACCTAAAAGCAAACAGAATTTAATTTGTTATTTTTCTGATAGACTAGTATTGAGATGTTCAAACCTGCAAATGAACAAAATGTAAATTAGAGATGGACCAACAGACATATTTTGTTTTTACTCCAATTTACTGCTGAAATACATAAAGGGAAACATTACAAATCTTTAAGTTTCTGTTATAAAGGCCCTAATAATAAATAAAGCAGCCTGGATGTTGCAACAACAAACTACTGACTTATAAATGAAAAGCTGAATAGTCAGAAAAAAAAAAAATCTATATATATATATTTATATATATATATATATATATATATATATATATATATATATATATATATATATATATATATATATATATATATATATATATATAGCGTCTAAGCCTGTTTGGGTGCGGTTTAGGTTGTGCAATCTCTCTCTCTGATAGGTGTGGCTTGGGAGGAGCTGGCTGCGCACAGCAGAGACTGATCTTCATCTGGAGCAGTATTTAAAGGAATAGTACACCCAAAACATGATTAGCCTTCATTTTCTACTCACCTCCATGCTGAACAACACTCTGGAGTACTTTTTTGATATCTCAAATGCATCTGGAGATCTGGGAGGCTTCTTGCTGTCTGCTGACATTCAAATAATGGAGGTCCATGGCGCCCGAGACAGAAAGGTCCATAAAAGTCCACAAAAACGTGTCAATATTCCTCCATACTGCTCGTCCAATGTAATCCAAGTGTCCTGAGTGGGTAGCATCCAGAATTTACTCGAAACGAAGTCATTTAGAATGTTTTTAGAGCATAAACAGTAGTGTATAGGATTTCCTAATAGCGCCCCCATGCGCGCTCGCGATTCTACGGAAGCCGGCAGACCAAACCAGCGCATTCAGCTCGGCAAAGAACTCATGCTCTTCCTCAACACTGAAGTCCTCAGACATTTTTCTTTCGTTGTTTCTTTCTTTGCACAGGTAAACAGCACATTTCTTCTTCTACGCTTGCATTATCGGCAGACCAGACGCTGAATGCGCACTTTCTTCCGGTTTGGTCTGCCGGCTTCCGTAGCGTCGTGAGCGCGCATGGGGGCGCTATTAGGAAATCCTATACACTACTGTTTATGCTCTAAAAACATTCTAAATGACTTCGTTTCGAGTAAATTCTGGATGCTACCCACTCAGGACACTTGGATTACATTGGACGAGCAGTATGGAGGAATATTGACACGTTTTTGTGGACTTTTATGGACCTTTCTGTCTCGGGCACAATAGACCTCCATTATTTGAATGTCAGCAGACAGCAAGAAGCCTCCCAGATCTCCAGATGCATTTGAGATATCAAAAAAGTACTCCAGAGTGTTGTTCAGCATGGGGGTGAGTAGAAAATGAAGGCTAATCATGTTTTGGGTGTACTATTCCTTTAAAGCCTGGCTTCCTGTGTGCTCACTGCCTGATGGTCACCGTTTGTTGGTAGATGTGCCAACTTCTCTCCCTTGTGGAAATTATTTCTTCAGCTTTGAAATTGAAAGTATTAATCTTACCTGTGCTCTGTCTACCCAGGATCCAACTCCAAATCAGTCTCCAGCTACCAAGCCACACCACCCACCTCCCTCTTCTCCAGCTGCTGCAGAGAGCTTGCCTTCCACCTCAAACTGCCCCTGCTTCCAGCGACGCCTTCCTTCGTTGTCTGCCTGTGAACCAAAGAATACCGTATTTTCACGACCATAAGGCGCACCGTACTAAAAGGCGCAGTCTCGGTTATGTGTGCCATTTCTGTATTTGACACACACATAAGGCGCACCGGACTATAGAGCACAGGTTTTATATACAGGTGAATGTCCTCTACTACGTTTAAATACCTCTACTGCATATTTAAAAATAGAGCGGGAGCAAAAGTGAGTATGTTTGTGCTTTATTCATGTATTTATTACAAAGTATTAATCAAACCTGGGAGCTGGCCATGAGACAGACACATCGCTGATGACACAGAGCGCTGTGATCACTCCTCTGAAACAGTTTATTGTTCACTTTTATTATCCTGGTGCCTGCAGTTTAGATTGTACCAGTTCTGACTTGCGGCTGAAGCAGCTTTGCTGCTCTGGCTGCACGGTGCAAAAGTGTGTCTGACGTGCGTTGGGCGGAGCTACTCTATCCTTTCTTTGCCTTGCAGCTATATTTGCTGTGATCAGTGGGAATAAAGTAGTTTTTAAGTGGGAAAATGCACCTGAAAACTTAATTCAACAGCAGCCTCTGGCCGGGTCGCCTCCTCGCGGTTCACCGCCGCGGCTGGTAGGTGTTTTTCATCAAAATAATCCAAACTGCAGGCACCAGGATAATAAAAGCGAACATATTCTGCCGGCAGGTTTCAGCATTTTAAGTTAATTTAGGCGTTAATAAACTGTTTCAGAGTAGCGATCACAGCGCTCTGTATCATCAGCGATATGTCTGTCTCGCTGTCAGCTCCCAGATCAGCTTCTCTGATTGGTTGATGCGGCGCGTTAAGCAGCAAAATTGCAATTTTTCCATCTCGAGCAGCAGCGCGTTTGAGGCGCGTCAGATGCTTAAATGCTCCCAACGCGCTGCACCTGCTGCTCAAAATGAGCTGCGGGTCCTTTTACTGCACCTTGACGCGGGTCAACCATTGACTTTGCATGTAAACCCGCTGCTCCTGCTATGTCCGCTGTGAAAGCAGCATTAATTTGAACAGCCGGTTCACACCGATGTCGAGCGGTTGAAGTTCCTTTGTCAGACCTCTCGGAGTAACAGCAAGCACAGCGTTAATTTGTTTTACCATGTTTTTCACATCGGCTGTGAGATGGGCACGCATGGAGTCACAGATTAACAGCGTAGTGATGCGTGGAAAAAACCCACCTGGTCTCCTTACATACATCTGCCTCAGCCACTCTTTCATCATCTCCTCAATGAGGAGATGAGGAGTTCTGCATAAAGCACATACCTGTTCTTTTATACACAATCCACGCCCACACTTCCCCCTTTAACATTCTCATGGTGGTCTCAAATGTCCGCAGTAACAACATACATAGGGCGCAGCACACTATAGGGCGCACCGCACATTTTGAGGGAAAACAAAAAAACACGTTTATATGCGCCTTATAGTCGTGAAAATACGGTAAACTTTGCTCCTTTCTCCTAGCCTGGCTGTCTGCATTCTGGTTCCAGCACCTAGCTCCTCACAATATAGACAATATTGAGATAAAGTAAACTAACGACCTGATAGAAATAAAACTGTTTATTTAAAGAACAATTCTTAAAGATCATAGTGAGAAAGACTTTGGGCTTTAAGTTTTAATTTAAACATTTAACAGATTCAAGAAAATTTAAAGAGAAAGTTTAAATGGAAAGTACAAAGGCTTCCAAATGAAGAACATATGGATTAATAATTTATACTAGAGACCACATATGTCAAAGTCGAGGCCTGCAAATTGTTTATCAATGCCCCCCTGGGTGATATTTATTTACCATTAGAACCAGCCCACTCCAAGCAGAGGCTGATTGTCTCTATCACCTGCAACATCAGCTCCCCTCATGTTACCTAAGTTTCTGTTCTTAAGAAGTTCAGGATATTTTTCTGTAGTTTTCTTGATTCTTTGGTCCTTTTTGGTATTGCTCTACTTTTTGTTTAATAAATTCCTTTTTTAAAGAACCTCTGGCTGAATTCGTGTCCGCTGCCATGATTCATCACAAAATTTGTACATTTCTTTGTACAAATTGTGATTTTTCTTTGAAGGAAGTATTGTTTTGTCTGTGTGCCATAGATTTTTGTATTTTATTTTATTTATTCAGATTTTTCAGTGGAATGGACTCGGGGAAAATTGAGATAAGAGACACGAGGGAGACTACAACTGATTTGATTTTTTTTTTTCATATTTTGCTATTTGAAAGCGATGATCGATATGATCCTACTGCAGCACAGTAATGCATTTTTGGTTTATAATGCATGCACTTTAATTTAGCCTATGTATTATCTTAAGTTTATTAATATAATAAAAGTTTATTAAATAATATCAATATTAATATTTAGATTTTGAAAAAAACAATGTGTTAGGTCTTGGTTTAGTAGTCTATGTTCATTTCAATATGTTTTAATAAACATTTAACCAGTCCTGCCCTTGGCTTCTAGCAAATTCGGGTTTTTTGGCCCTCGCTGTATTTGATTTTGACATCCCTGCTATAGACTATCATCCATTGCAGTCAGTGCCATAAGTAGGCCTACTATTGAGGATGCCTACGCCATTTCTTCTGTATTTTTTTTATTTATATTTTTTTGCTTTAATTATGATAAAGCACAAATAAATTGTACTGAAACTGACTGTACATCCATGATCTAGATCTCCCAAGGAACTGCAAGGTGTGTTATATTTTCAGAGCCTTTAGTAGTGCGGCTGGTCGTTTCTCAATTCACAATAAAGCAAGTACAGACTCAGGTTCTCGCCAAATATGTTCTTGAGAAGAACACAGAAAAGTGTTGAGTTGGGGAGAATGGGAGCATGCAGCATTAACATGGGTCAATTGGAACAGAAGCGTACTCGTGACATCATCACGCACTTGGCTCCTCTGGAGCTGCATTTCACCTCCTGCTATTACAGGGTTCCTACAGAATAAGGCAAGGTAAATTCTAGACTTTTTAAGACCACTTGATATAAAATTTAAGACCAAATTCACAAGAAACACAAGAAAAACCCGCTTGCGACAACTTAACCCAAAGGTTTATTTTAACATGAACCACTGCACTGATGTTTCAAATTTTGAAAAGCTTCCCATACAGGAAGAAAGCTAAAAACACCCAAATGACAGATATATTTTAACAATTATTTAACTGAATTCACAAACTTTGTTTTAGCAGGGAAAAAAAACAAATCAGTTTTAAAGACACAACATAACCAGTGCTAAGTCTTTTTGCAGCTATTTTTCTTTGTATCGTTTTCTTAGTATGTTTGATTTGGTGATAAGTGGAGGCGTTGCAGAGACAAGGGTGGAACAAAACTGAGAAACACCGGCTGTTTCTCTGTAACTCGATTTTCACGCTTTGTGTTTCGCGCTTCACATGTGTGACTCCACTGCCTTAATTCCCATCGTTCCGAACTTGAAAGACTTCTTGCACAAAATAAACTGTGCCTCATGTATGTTCCCTGGTACTGGTTTTAGCCATGGAGAAAACTCTTGGCTGGATAACCAATTTTGGTTACATTTACACTTGCTCATATTTTCCAGACAAAAAGTAAATGGCGCATCTCCCAAATGTCCCGGCCGCAACAACACTTTTATTGGTTCCGCTATCGGGACGGAACCAATAATGGCGAGCCGTTACTTTAAAAAAAAATAAAATAAAATTTGTCAATTTTAACGTTTTATTTAGATTACAAAAATAAATCGTAATAAAAATAATCCTATTTATGATGTTTTAAAAATCAAGACCTACGAAAGACTGATTTAAGACATTTTAATACCAATTAAGGCCTTAATTTTATTTTGAAGAATTCAATGCCTTTTAAGACATTTTAAGGACCCGCGGGAACCCTGTAATAATAGTCTCTAATAATAAAAATTCTTTTACTTTTATTTTGGGATAATGGTTAACACAGTTAGATAAACACATATCAAATGAACATTTTGCCAAATCAAACAAAAAACTCGCCACCAGAGCCAGTGGTCCTTCACACACTGCTAGGCCAAGAGAGGGCTGCTGCAGACGGGCTAGGATTAGACCTGGCTGCAGTTACCCTTTGGAGGTCCGCTGAATGCTGTGGTCCTCTCAACTTCCGATTTTTTTTTCTAAAAATTACGCATTAAATCAGTAAATAGGCCATAAAAGTATAATGTTCTCGCATCAAATGATCTTAAAACATACTTTAATTGAACAATGGTAACAGAAAAGAGAACTTTTAACTTAATACTCTGAGCTCTGTGAGCACTCCATTAGAAGCTGCTGCTGCAGCAGTGCATGCTGGGAAAGCTGTCAATCTCAAGAAAGGACAAGTCTGCTCTGATGCATGCTCTGTAAATATGGAGGGGAGAGAACAACATCTTGGGACTTTGTCCATTCTCGGTCTGCTGTTCTTTTGAATTGGAACAGTACTAGGGCAGAGGCTGATGAGTACACGAGCACATGAGAACACACAAGTACACATATTGAGAACGACAAGCCACTCGAGGTTTGGACATACGTGCTGCACTTCATCATCAACACGCATTGTCACTATGGTAACTGCCACAAACAGGCTCCAGATGCTGTTAGTGAGTCCATCATTAATGGCCATTATCATGGTGTTAATGTTAATATTGTAATTATGGTACTGAAATGACTTATTCCTATCCTTAACTCACTAAAGAACGCTAATACACATCTTTTTAAAAAGTTTTGACTTTTCTGAAACAATGTTGATGCTTTTTAAATTTTCAGTTAAACTGCTTCTCTGACGTCATCATTAGTCATGCTCAGAGTAGTCCAGCAAATTTGATTAAACCGAGTTTATTTGCATTTAATTTTTTTTTTTCTGTAGATTACGCACTATATACTATAACGTTAACATGAAAGGAAGAAACATAAAACTCAAAAAGACTAGATTTATGTTGACATCCAAAGCCAAGAAAGTTAGCTCCCAGAAGTAGCATAGGATCCAATGATCTGTACAGATCGAGCACAGACAACTTATAAAACAGACATTTATTTTCTCAGGAAATACATTATTAACCTTTAACACATTGTATTTTAGTACGCTTACTATTTTCTGGGAGGGAAAAACATAATTTAGGCCTTTTTTACAAAATAAAATCGAGAGCGACCCAGATGTGTATCTGGATGCGCATATTAGCTGATGGTACGGATTCTGCGTCTGAGACGGATCGGGTAGTGACAGCCGTTATTGGAATAGGACTCCATAAAGCTACACATGAAGGGGGAGAGCATCTTAAGTTGTAGATGACGGTGAGATAAACAAGCATTTTCAGGGGGAAATTTTTAGCCCAGCGAGCTGCTCAGACAGCAAAGAAGCACTGAACCAAAGCTTATTTAACTCCATCAGTCACTTTCCACCGACTGAATCAACATCCATTATGCGACTGATATGTTAGCGACGTGTTGGATGTTGAAACCACAGGCGTAACTTTCTGAAGGATTGGTGTGGACATGTCACCCCCAAATTTGGCCTGGCGGGCACAGTCCCCACCTATACTTTCCACTTTTTTCCCCTTTCCACTCATTTACTTTGGCCAAAGGTAGCAAAGGTTGGGTTTGTTATCTGTGTTCAGAGCGTTTTGAGACCATGTTTTTTTCCTCTCTCGCGCTGCTTCCGTGTCCCGCCTCTTTGTGTAACATAATCGGAACTGTCGCTTTGAGACATCTGATTTGCTGTTGCAATTCACTGTGTACAAAGTAGCTACGTGGAGCAGGACAGAAACACAGCAGCACTCAGTGATTATTAACCGACAGCTACTTTGATGCTTAAGTAAAAGTATAAAAAAATTAGAGATGCCACCGAAAGATTTTTCTTTTTCTGCAAAAATGGCAACAGATTATAAGTTTATACAAGTTAGTATTATAATGCAAGAAGCTTGAGAAAATATAGTTTAAATGTTGTGTTTTTCTTTTACTAGTTAAAAAAAGTTAGGCCTCTCAGAGGACCATTACAGGTTAAAATGTTTCCTTGTTGTGCAGACAGAATCAGGTTATAAGGCTTCTACATATCTTGAAATTTTGTTTTTCGCATCATCGTATCAGTAAATAGGTTTGTAAATATTTTTAAACAGGGCAAAGAGAAAAGTAGGGATGGCTGCAGATTTAAAGGTGAAACAAGTTTACTGGGATATGCAACATGCAATAAGATATATCTCCAAGTTCACCAGAGAGTTTATAAGAAAAAATATATGCTATTCTATATTTAAAATGTAACATACCCATATATTTGTCTGGATGGATTAATGGATGGATGGATGGAATTGAAATTGTACATTCTAGCGATGCATGATTTATCGATTTTGGCATCGGGATTGACTGTTATTCCTTATTTTTTATACATTAATGTTTTGTGGCATTAATGTATAAATATAAATACCAGTGTATTATGGTTCTCTTGTGCTCTCAACAATAGGAAAGCATTCAATAAATATATGTTTGAGCTAATTTTTGGAATGTACAATAACCTAATGAAAGCATTTGTGTCGAGTAACTGTACTCTATAACTGGAGCTCAGCCATATTTACATCATCAGGAGGGTTAGGTTTAGGTTATGAATGTAGATTAGTTTCTGAGTGATTTTAGTCCAGCAGAGAAGGCTTTGAAGGCTCTGACTGCCCACCACTGGACACAAGTAACAAGGTTTGATCACATCTGGCTGCCACAGAGCAACATGTTCAAGTCCTATATAATTTTTAAGTTTCATACTTTAAAAAAAAGGTAATATGATACTTTAATTTTTCAGGAAAGACAGTTTAAACTAGCAACATACTATAAACTGCACCATGTAAATTATCCAATAGATGGAGAGAAAGTAGGTAATTTACTTACAGAAGAAGCCCAGCCTGCAGAGCCAAGTGTGCCCCATCCTCACTTCCAGACCTGCTGCACAGAATCAGAAAAGTTTGTTCAAAGTACAGCACAGAAAAGGAGAAGTTACAATAAATGCATATAAAAACTAATGTTCTCATGTCTCTTCTTTAGAGCATAATAGTCCTGCTATGTATGTTTCCTTCTCAATTATGTGTTAGAAACAGATTTCCTGACTCTGCAGGTGGACATATATATATGTGTCAGGTTTCAAACCCTGTTTAAATGCTAATGCGCTGTTCATTTTTAAAAGACTTTGGCTCCCTAAACACATAAGGGAGGTTTGTTGTACTAAACAAAAAGGCTATAAGCTTTACAACTATGAGCTTTACAACTTTTTCTGCTCTACGCGCATTGTGTTAAAATTATAAATTAAATACAGTTCATCTCTTTTTTTCTCTATCATCTACAATCTATTTATGCAGCCATTTTCCTGCTGCAAGTATCTGTCTATGGACTTAAAACAATCCACAGTTGTCTGTTATCATAACAATTTATCTTAAATCTTCCATAACACTTCTTTATTTTCTTTCCTGCTGTTGCATGAATGCGTACAGAGTTTAGACCCACCCCATATCTGCAAGAGACTGACCTCTGAGGCTGAGCCAGGCCATCTGACAGAGGACCATTTGAGTATTTAATATCATCCTATAAAATATATCTTTAAAAAACATGAAACAAAAGTTATCAAAGTAGATCATTTAATAAAAAAATAAAACAAAACATGAAAAACTAATATATGATATAGCATTAATTTATGGTATGGGTCTGCCATGTGGTCAGTCTCTTCTGCTTTCTGTGTAAATATAAATATAAATAAAATTTATATATAAATAAAATCATTGCCCATGTGGTAAACTTTCTTGCATTTGGCTGCAACAATGGAGTTATCTAATTGGTTGCAGCATGTTGAAAATTCATTCACATCATGTCAGGTGAGCCTCTAAAATCCACAAACAAATGCAATGAAGTTCAAAGACCAATAGTAGTTTACGAATAAAGATATAATGGCATATGCTTCACATACAGTTTTGTGAATCTTGTTTTGTGAATATGTAATTTTTATGTGCTTGTTTGAATCAGCATGTTAATGGGTGGATCTTATGTGTACCTGTCTAGGCATCAGAGTGAGGACCATTTTTTCAATTTCACCATCAGAGTGAGGACCAGTTGTTGCAAAGTGAGGACATTTGCTGGTCCTCACAGGCTATTTTGCTAGCGGTTAGGTTTAGGGCTAAGGTGTCAATTGGGTTAGGGTTAGGGTGAGGAATGCATTGGTAATGGTTAGGTTTAGGATTAGTGCATAGAAAGGGTTGAAAATGACCGAAAATCAACGGAAGTTAATGGGAGTCGATACAAGTTCCTCACTACATATAGCAGAATGAATATGGGTGTGTCTGTGTGTGTATCTCGTGCTGTGCATGTGTGAATCACATATATGACTTTGTGAAAACTTAGCTCCATATAAACTAACACCGTCACCACATTTAGAAAGCAGCTACACTGTTAGGAAGTAGATAAGAAGTATCAAACATTGTGAAAGATGCTCAGTTTGAGGCATCTTTAAATATTTACAGGAAATTGTGCTACGTGAGGGAGGATTTTTTCAAGGCAGCATTTTATATCTTTATCTTTCATTACCTTCTTGGCATTTTACTTTCAGTAAAATAAGTTTCTCGGAAGTGAGATACATTTAGCTTTAAAGGCTCTACTTCCTCATTTTAAAGCCTCTAAAGTTTGCCTTTTCCTGCCTTTATTGTTGGAACCTGATCAGGAAAGCCTGCATCGAGCTAATGACTGCTAAAAATAGAAACCAGGCCTGCTACAACCTGGAAGGATAAGAAGGATGGATGGATGGATGGATGGATGGATGGATGGATGGATGGATGGATGGATGGATGGATGGATGGATGGATGGATGGATGGATGGATGGATGGATGGATGGATGGATGGATGGATGGATGGATGGATGTGTTTTAGAGCAATACCGACTTCACTGACAACAATCCATTCAGAAAAAAAAATGTCTCTCTTTCCCTGAACCTCGGTCTGGATGCAACAGAGAAACTTGAAATTCTAGCTGAATATCATGTTACATGTGGTGCAATCTCAGGAATCATATACTCAATTTCTGGCTGGCAAAAAGGACTGCATCCCTCCTCCAAAGAACTCTGAGCTTAAAATGTAGCAGAGCCTTGCTGGTACGCCCACTCTGATACAATGGATAAGAAGTTTTGTTAAATATCTACAATCGATCAATCAATTATGTTAGCACCCGGTTCCTGTCCTGGCCAGACACCTTGTGTCCTCTGTGTTGTTCTGCGCTGAGTCGCTGCCTGCCAGTCTAAGCTGTGGGATGCAGGAACTACCCCCCGAGCTGCGAGAGATTATTTATTTATTTTTTTATTTTATTTTATATACTCTAATAATCCCAGAGGGAAATTACTTCTCTGTATTTAACCCATCTCTTTGGGGGATGTTCAAGGTCTACTTGTGCTGTATTGGACTGACTCTTAGTTTCCCCGAGTGGCCTAGGTGGAGAAAAGACCCTGACCCGCTGGTGTGAGGCCGCCAACGAATCAACTACTCACAACAGAATTTAACCCAATCCATCCTGTCCCCTCCCGTGGGTCAGCAACAAGTTAAGGAACTCTTATTATTTCAATGGGTCCCTTGCTTGGTTAGATGCTTACGGGTTTATTGAAAAGATTAACTAATTTTGCTGAGTTTTATGAAAAAATTCAAATTGTGTTTTTGATGTTATAGCCACCTTTCCTGTGAAGTTTTGTTTTGAGCCTGGTTCTACTGGAGGTTTATTCTTATTAAAAGGGCGTTTTCCTCTCCACTGTCGCTACAAGCATGCTGGGTGTGACGGATTGCTTTCGAATCAGTAAGTTGATGCAATCAGCTGGTTTTCCTTAAATAGAAACTTTTAAAACACCCTGACTGTATGTTCAGGTTAAATTGTCTTTGTAAAGTTCCTTGAGATGACATGTATTGTGAGTTGGTACAGTACTAAATAAATAAAGTGAGTTGAAACTTAATTGAGTTGTTTTTTTGTTTTTTATTTTAATTTTATCTCTTTTTTATGTGCGTAAAAAAAAATAAAAAGGAAGTGGTCAAACCTTTTTTCGCATTTCTCAACTGATGATTTGTCTGACTTAAGACATGATTTGTCTTAGGCTAACGATCCGAATCATAAATTGGGACCAGATAAAGGAAATATTGAAATGTTCTTGCAAATTGTTAAAGTGTTTTTATTTTCAAAGTAATCTATAGAATATTAAACTAAAATTATATTGTTTTTTGTTGCATTGGTTTTACAAGGAAGCATTTGACTCATTAAACTAAGCTTCTATTCTTCAGGCTTTTTTTTGGTAATGTTTTCATTGTTAATGAGTTTTATGAGGGTTACGTCTTGAATGATAACCAGACTGTGTGCTCATGTGAGATTTATTTAAATCAAATAAAGTCCTGGTATTCTGTTTGGTGTGTAATTGATGTATTTTAGTACAGAGATGTGAGTACGCTGGCTGAGCTGTTGTGCTATCAGTTTATCAAAAGCATATAACCTTTCTAGATCTATCAAACTAACAGATAATCTATCTAATTGGATTTAGCCATTCCTATTTTAATACATAAAAGGCACTGCTTCTTATTCAAACTGACCCATTAATTAGTTTTATGAAATGCCAGAGGAACATGCCCAACCAGTTATACAATTCAATTCTTAGAATATCAAAAAGTCACTTACTAAAGAAGTCCGACCAGTACAGCAGCCTGTTTAACATGCTCACATATGGACCAGCTACAAGGTATACTGAGTATTAGAGTATAACATGTTCCTTCCCCTTTTACACAAAGTACACACCCATGCAACTGTGACTTTAGCGGTAAGGAAGTAGTCAACATTTTAGAGCTGTGAACTGCAGCACCAGGTTGATATTGTATTGTTGTCAACTATTACCCTGAGACCAGAAAAGATACATACCGTATTTTCACGACTATAAGGTGCACTTAAACGTCTTTTTTTCCCCTCAAAATGTGAGGTGCGCCCTTTGGTGCGGTGCGCACTATGTGTGTTGTAACTGCGACTTTTGAGACCACCTCATTGAGGAGATGATGAAAGAGTGGCTGAATGTAAGGAGGCCAGGTGTTTTTTTTCCACTCATCACCATCGCTGTTAATATGTAACTCCATGCGTGCCCATCTCAAAGCTGATGTGAAAAACATGGGGAAACAAATTAACCCTGTGCTCGCTGTTCAACCGCTCGACATCGGTGTGAACCGGACCCAGCAGGTGCAGCAGAAGCAGCAAGTTTACATGCAAAGTCAATGGTTGACGCGCGTATAGGTGCAGCAAAAGGTCCTGCAGCGCGTTTTGAGCAGCAGGCGCTGCGCGTCAGGAGCGTTTAAGCATCTGACGCACCGCCAACGCGCTGCTGCTGCTCGAGATGGAAAAATTGAAGTTTTGCTGCTGGACGCGCCGCATCAACCAATCAGAGAAGCTGATCTGGGAGCTGACAGCGAGACAGACACAGCGCTCTGATGACATATGATATTAACGCAAATGAAAAAGGCTGGATGGATGAAGAAATTATGAAAGCGTGGCTGAGGCAGGTGTATGAGGAGACCAGGTGGTTTTTTCCACGCATCACCATCGCTGTTAATCTGTGACTCCATGCGTGCTCATCTCACAGCCGATGTGAAAAAAAAAAAGTGAATCAAATGAACGCTGTGCTCGCCGTTATCCCGGGGGGTCTGACAAAGGAACTTCAACCGCTCGACATCGATGTGAAGCGGCCGTTCAAAGTAAGGCTGCGAGCGGCGTGGGAGCGATGGATGACAGACTGAGACCACAGTTTCAGGATAAGTGGAAGGCAGCGCCGGGCAAGTTACGCCACCGTTTGCGGATGGATTGTAGATGCTTGGACTAACGTGTCTGCTGGCTCTGTTGTTCAAGCTTTCGCAAAAGCCGGCATTATTTCTGAGGAGCCCCGCTGCACGGAAAGTGACTCTGACAGCGAAGAAGGGGAAATTGGCATGTCTGATTTAGCGCAGCTGTTAAATTCAGAAACAGAGGATGATGACTTTGATGGGTTTGATTAATACTTTGTAATAAATACATGAATAAAGCACAGTCATACTCAGTTTTGCCCCCGCTGTATTTTTAAATACGCAGTAGAGGTATTTAAAGGTAGTAGAGGACATGTACCTGTATATAAAAAACGCGCCCTATAGTCCGGTGCGCCTTATGTGTGTGTTAAATACAGAAATGGGACACATAACTGAGAGTGCGCCTTTTAGTATGGTGCGCCTTATGGTCGTGAAAATACGGTATATAGCTTTCTTTGCATTTTTCATATTGGGTATTATAATAAAGCTCAGAAAGAGTTTTATGACCTTTAAAATTCTGACAAAAAGTAGACCTGTAGTGTATGATAGTGTAGGACTGTATTTGTATATGTATATGTATTTCAGATGTAAACAAAAGAGCAGCAGAACAAGTTGTTACATTCAAAATTGTAGGTTTATGATAAAAAAGGAAACTGAGTCCACACAGAATAGGGTTCTTTGGCTCCTCCAAGAGGAGAGAGTCACGTTCAGCTACATCTGCCCTCTCCCGGTCTCCTCAGCAGAAGCCTTTTATTAGCAGATCATAACACATGTGTTGGGTTACAGAACAGTGTTCTTCTGACAAGGCAATTGATTGGGTCATAGGACAAAATGCTCCTCTTGATTGAATCACAGCAGGATGCAACCGTGTGACTTTGCCTCATGACCTAATGTTTGAATCACAGGATAGCAGGATGCAGGTCACAAAAGTCTACGACCCTCTTGATTGATTCAGAGCACACAAATGTAGCATAATTTTATAATTATAACTCTAACACAAGTGTGCTTAAAAGTGCGGTAACTTTTGAAGCACATAACTATTAGTTTAGGATGGATTTAAAGTCAAAAGTATGAATGGTTGTAAACAAGACTTATCTAACTTCATCATTAATTTAGCTTGCTTTTTGGAGCCAAATAAGGTTTTTGTAGTTTCTCCTTTTTCATGAATGACATGCATGCCTGTAAGTTAGAATGTGTATGAGCTACGTGCATACGCCTTTGCTCCACGGTGATTGGAGGTGGCACTGTGGGAGTGGTAAATATGTGTGTCTGTTCAACTGCATCTACTTT
The DNA here is from genome assembly GCF_016077235.1 of Cyprinodon tularosa. Lineage (NCBI taxonomy): Eukaryota > Metazoa > Chordata > Actinopteri > Cyprinodontiformes > Cyprinodontidae > Cyprinodon > Cyprinodon tularosa. The sequence goes on along the minus strand of NW_024039006.1, from coordinate 781,267 downwards.
TGATGTGTTGGGCCTGCAGCATGGGGTGGGGTGAGTCTGGGGGAGAAACTCTGTGTTGAACGCATAAATCAAGCTCCTTTATATCAATGAAATGCATGATCTGTCCAAAAGAAAACTACACTGTCAGAGGTATCTTAGTTCCTATGAAATTAACAGAAAAGTAAGTGCCTTGTACTTCTTTTATGCTGTCAAACACAAGAACACATACTCTAAACAAATGCAATTTGTTGGGAGCGCATCATCAATTTTACAATCCCCCTTTTCCTAGCTCACTCTGGCGATCTCGATTTGGGACTCTTGATCTGCCACAACTATGTGTATACCAGGTCTTTGTTATGTTCATAATAAGGCTTATAATTTGGATCAATGTATCTTTAAGTAACCACAGCAAAAGTAAAATTGTCTTTTTGTTACTCTTCCTGGTTGAGATTGAAATATATTTTCTTTGATTAATAGAAAACAGCCTTTGTCTCACATGTCCTCTTTCAGCATTTCAGTCATCCTATATGGGGAAGCTGCCTGCCCGCATATGTCAGGAAAATTTAGGAGGGATATTTGCTAGCTGATAGGAACACATTTAATAGAGCGAGAAGGTTTGAACAATACAAATCTCAGTCCTCAAAAAAACTACCACCACCAACAGTTTAACCTACTACAGCCTATGGACTGACATTGGGTTTGGTAGAAAAAGCCCCTCACTCCCTCCACTTGCCATGTACCCCAGTGCAGGCTTAGCCTGTTGTCCTGACATCTCAGGACAGTTCCTTTGGAGACCCTACTAATTGATACCAATAACTCCATTGCAAACCCAGTCTGCCTACAGTTATTTATAGTTGTGAATGACCGCGTGCTAGCCACTTGAGCTAGGTTGGCTAATCCAACCTCTCTGTCACCACTATTAAGTTCTGCCTCCTCAACATCCACTCACTCATAACTGAGGGACATCTTATCCAGGATCTCCTCATTGACTCTAAATGTGACTTTCTTTGAGTGAAAGAAACCTGGCAACAGCCTAATGACTGCTCTCAGCTCAATGATTCAACTCCACCTGGCTTTGTTTACATTTCCCAAGCATGCGAGACCAGCCACCGCAAGACGCTGACACCCCATCCCAATCCCAACTATAACCTCCAAGAAAAGTCTCTCATGTAAAATTCCTGGGCAGATAATTCAAATTATGCGACAGTTTACCAACCCATCTAAACCTAACAGTGTCGTTTTAAATGAACTGGCTAATTGGCCCATTCACTCTGCTTCTTCTTTCGCCTAATGTAATATTACTGCTTGATTTTAACACACATCTGGAAAATTATAATCCTCTCCCTAAAGACTTTTTATCCTGCTTAGAAAAAGTTGATTTTAATTAATTAAGGGATTTCCCCACACACAAAAGAACTGAATCTAGATGGCGACCATTCAACAAAATATGCCCCCTAGAATGCTACAAATTTGGCAGGTTCCCTTATCTATGACCACCAGCGCCTGCTGCAGCTATGGTCATCCAGTGTTTTTTCTGGACTCAGAAATAAACACAGCCACTCTTGACCGCTTAAAAAGTTTCAGAGTGCTTTGAGCAGACGTGCAGAGAGTAGCAGACTCATGGTGCAAAACACACCAGAGAAAGAGCAAGTGGAGGTGGTGTGAAACGCTACAAAAGTGTCGCTACAGTGGTGGGCTAACAGTGAAGCTTACAGGAAATCACAGACCACTAATCTCTTCAATCCTGCTCTCCAACATCTGCCCACTGGACAATGCCATGATTCTGACTGAGTCATGGCTTAAATCATCAATACTTGATAATGCTGATAGCCTGGAGGGGCTCACACTATACTGCGCCAATAGGAACTCTGAACTCAGTGGTAACACCAGAGGAGGGGGCTGTGTTTTCACATCAACAACTGGTGTAAAAACGCTAGATTGGTCGCCAGCTTCTGCTCTCCAGACTGTGAATTTTTTTACTTTTAACTGCAAACCTTTCTACCTGCCCAGAGAGTTCACTTTTGTTAGGTTTACTGCTGTATATGTGCCCCCCGGTGCTGTTTTGAATGCTCTGACTGGAACATGTTCAAACCTAAAGCTACAGTAGTAGCCATTTAACTTTTTCCCACTTTCCTTGATGGGTCCTTGGCTGATTCTTGGCTGGTCCCCTACAAGTCCATTTTAAACACCAATATCTGTACTAAAGTATTCTTTCTGTCATGATTTGTGGAAATTAAGATCTAAAGATTAATTAAATTTAGTGAAAGGGTGTAGTCACCTCACCAAATCACTCACACATCACTTGTCCCAAAAAGCTCTTTAAAAAAAATGAGTTCTTTTTACTATTTTAACAAAATGTTGAAATAGCAAAAGTTTTGGGAGCATTAAGGTGAATGGTAGAATTTCTGTTCCAGTCCTAACCAGTAGTTTTTAAAAGTCTGCACTAAGCCAACAGAAAATGATTGAAAGCAATAGTGTGCTGTGTTTGTTTAAAATGGCATCAGTGAGTTTAAGCAGCTGAAAGTCTCACTTGTCTACACAAAACCACTCTTAAGTTTGTAGTTCAGCAATGTGTGGGACCAACTTCATCAGAAAATACTGATGAAGACAAACAATGAAAAAACTTTCTTAAAAAGAAAATACAAATAAGGTGCAAAAGAAATATGATCTGGTCTAGACAATTTCTATTACAAAGTGTTTGGTTTTAGTTATATCTTGTTTCTGTTGTTATGCAAATGCTGTTAATGTTTCTGTGATTTTTGGTGGTAAACTATGAGAGAAGAGCTGAAAATATAAGCAAACTGTTGATCTTCTTGTTCAAATGTGGGTAAAAAGGGATAACTAGGGTCATTTTATAAGAAATATATTGATTAATATATTTACAACTTACTATGTCTTGAAATTAACATGTTAAAAGTTAGAAAATCGACTGGTACTAGAAGTGCTGTAAACCCCCCCCCCCCCTCCCCCCCCACCCCCAACAGTAAGGTCCAAAAAGTTCTTTCCCGAGGCAAACGGAAATACAACACAGACATTTTCTACACACACACACATTATGCCTGACTCACATGCAGCTGCTTAAAATAGCCTTTCACTGAGAGGCAGGAGGAGGAGAAGACAGAGTGCATGCAGGGGCGATCATAGCCTAATTAGGGAGCAGGAGTTTAGAAGAATTTTTAACTTTAAGAAATATACAGATTGTTACAATAGAATGATATTGTATACGGCATTTAGAGTGAATGATTCTGGAACTTATATTTGATTATGTTAAACCACACACGATTAGACAAATCCTAACTTTGCAAAGTAGATGACAGAGCATTCAGCTCGGCAAAGAACTCATGCTCTTCCTCAACACTGAAGTCCTCAGACATTTTTATTTCGTTGTTTCTTTCTTTGCACAGGTAAACAGCACATTTCTTCTTCTACGCTTGCATTATTGGCAGAGCAGACGCTGAATGCGCACTTTCATCTGGTTTGGTCTGCCGGCTTCCGTAGCGTCGTGAACGCGCATGTGCGTGCTTTCAGGAAATCCTATACACTACAGTTTATGCTCTAAAAACATTCTAAATGACTTTGTTTCGAGTAAATTATGGACGCTACCCACTCAGGACACTTGGAATACATTGGACGAGCAGTATGGAGGAATATTGACACGTTTTTTGTGGACTTTTATGGACCTTTCTGTCTCGGGCACCATAGACCTCCATTATTTGAATGTCAGCAGACAGCAAGAAGCCTCCCAGATCTCCAGATGCATTTGAGATATCAAAAAAGTACTCCAGAGTGTTGTTCAGCATGGGGGTGAGTAGAAAATGAAGGCTAATCATGTTTTGGGTGTACTATTCCTTTAAGTAACACTGAGATTTAGATAAGTTAATAACATTAGGGTAAGATTTTGTCATTTCTTTTCTTTTTGTTTGTTCATCTTAGAAAAACTGGTTTCCAGCTTTTGGGGTCGGAACTCACACTGAAATACTGTGCACACTTGCTGATGTTTAATTCACAAAGACTGAATTAGTATTGGGAATTTATAAGCAGTAATTAATAAGCTTCAAAATGTTCAGAATATGTTACTACCGTATTTTCACGACCATAAGGCGCACCGGACTAAAAGGCGCACTCTCAGTTATGTGTGCCATTTCTGTATTTAACACACACATAAGGCGCACCGGACTATAGGGCGCGTTTTTTATATACAGGTACATGTCCTCTACTACCTTTAAATACCTCTACTGCGTATTTAAAAATACAGCGGGGGCAAAACTGAGTATGACTGTGCTTTATTCATGTATTTATTACAAAGTATTATTCAAACCTGGCAGCTGGCCGTGAGACAGACACATCGCAGATGACACAGCGCTGTGGTCACTCCTAAATTAACTTAAAATCCTGAAACCTGCCGACGGAATATGTTCGCTTTTATTGCCGGTATCCTGGTGCCTGCAGTTAAAATTATTTAGATGAAAAACACCTGCCAGCAGCCGCGGTGAACGAAAGGATTTCTCCTGTCGGCGCACCGCTGGTATGTGGGGGTCTGAGCGCCTCCGACAGAAATAGATAATCTGGATGAACTGACTGCAATTATTAAGTTTTCAGGTGGCCTTTCTCACTTAAAAACATATTAAAACTACTTTATTCCAACTGATCACAGCAAATATAGCTGCAAGATTTAGATTATTTAGATGAAAAAACACCTGCCAGCCACCGCGCTGAAGAGGAGGAGACGCGCTCAGAGGCTGCTGTTGAATTAAGTTTTCAGGTAGAAAAATAGAGCGGGAGCAAACCTGAGTATGATTGTGCTTTATTCATGTATTTATTACAAAGTATTAATCAAACCCATCAAAGTCATCATCCTCTGTTATCCTCAGCATTCCTCTGAATAAAACAGCTGCGCTAAATCAGACATGCCAGTTTCCCCTTCTTCGCTGTCAGAGTCACTTTCCGTGCAGCGCAGCTCCTCAGAAATAATGCCGGCTTTTGCAAAAGCTTGAACAACAGAGCCAGCAGACACAGTCCATCTACAATCCATCCACAAACGGTGGCGTAACTTGCACGGCGCTGCCTTCCATTTATCATGAAACTGTGGTCTCAGTCTGTCATCCATCGCTCCCACGCCGCTCGCAGCCTTACTGTGAACGGCCGCTCCACACCGATGTCAAGCGGTTGAAGTTCCTTTGTCAGACCCCCGGGATAACGGCGAGCACAGCGTTCATTTGATTCATCTTTTTTTCACATCGGCTGTGAGATGGGCACGCAGCGATGGTGATGCGTGGAAAAAAGCACCTGGTCTCCTCACATACACCTGCCTTTCATCATCTCCTCATTCATCCAGCCTTTTTCATTTGCGTTAATATCATGTCATCAGAGCGCTGTGTCTGTCTCCCAGCCAGCTCCCAGATCAGCTTCTCTGATTGGTTGATGCGGCGCGTCCAGCAGCTAAACTTCAATTTTTCCATCTGAGCAGCAGCAGCGCGTTGGCGGTGCGTCAGATGCTTAAACGCTCCCGACGTGCTGCACCAAAACGCGCTGCAGGACCTTTTGCTGCACCTATACCCGCGTCAACCATTGACTTTGCATGTAAACTCGCTGCTTCTGTTGCACCTGCTGGGTCCGGTTCACACCGATGTCGAGCGATTGAACAGCGAGCACAGCGTTAATTTGTTTCCCCATGTTTTTCACATCAGCTGTGAGATGGGCACGCATGGAGTTACATATTAACAGCGATGGTGAGGGGTGGAAAAAAAACACCTGGTCTCCTTACATTCAGCCACTCTTTCATCATCTCCTCAATGAGGTGGTCTCAAAAGTCGCAGTTACAACACACATAAGGCGCACCGCACCATAGGGCGCACCGCACATTTTGAGGAAAAAAAAAGACGTTTAAGTGCGCCTTATAGTCGTGAAAATACGGTAGTTATATAAATCATTACAACGGTTACATCCTGAATCCTATAGGATGTTGTCAGAACCTTTATTTTTGGTACAGTTAACCACCAGCTATTATTTGCAAAGATTCAGTTCTACAGTTAATCTACAGGTTTTATTTAAAATGTCAAGAGATCATTTTTCTTTATTATCACTATATTCTCTGTCAAGGTTGATAAACAGGATGTATTAATCGATCTAAGGTTGGAATGGAAAAGATCAAACATTTCCAGATCACGTTTTATTTCAGTACATTAGCTCAGCCTCAACACTGCAAGACACAACTTGGACCAGGTTTTAATTGCACACTTTGCATTAACAATGCACTAATTACTTTGCTCTAAGTTTCTCTTCACAGATGCTGCTAAACCTGCGTTGAAACCTTTTCTAAAGGAAGACTCACGGTTGGTGCCAAATATCATAGTAAGGTACTGTAGGAAAATTATAAATGGATATTACATTCGATGAATATTTAGAGCTCAACTGTTAATACTTTGGGATTGTTCCCAAATTCAGTGATTTCAAACTAATAGTCTATAGGATTAAGTACTAAACCAGAAGATACAGACATGTGAAAATTATGTGACTATGTTAGAATAGGTCATAATTCAAACTAATTAAATAGAACAATTTAACAAGAACCTCCAAGTGATTATCTAGCCACAAAGTAGCACTTAAAAATTAACATGTTTACCTGTAAACTATATGGGATACAACTATTATAGGATGCAAAGTAAGCTGCTAAAAGTAAATACATCAGAAAAACTTAACTTTAAACTGTCTACAATATAAAATAATTTAAAAGGATAAAATCTACAGAAGCCTGTGCAGTATTTAAAGACAATACATTTCCATAAATTAGAGACTTTATGAATCCTTAAATAGTGCACTAGATGGATTTCCGTAAAAACGTTAAGTAAAACTAAGACATCAGCATTCAGACTGGTATCACAATAATAATCCAGGACATTTATTGAAGTGAGATTTGTATCCAGCTGTTGCTCCTGACCATAACCGCCATTATTCACTCCTTTCTTATCTCCTGAATTGTTCCTTCGCTCTACACTGAAAAACCTGGGTCAAATCAGAACAACTACAATAACCTCCGGTACATTTCTAAAAAAAAAAAAAAAACTTTCTTTTGACTTTAGTTCTATGCTCTGATTTGGCATTCTCTAAAACCAATGTTTTCCTCTAATGAGGAAATTTTAATTTTAAAAGTATTCTTGGACTCAATCTGGAGCTGAAAATTAAACTCATTTTCACTTGCGGCTTTCTCTCAGAAAAGTGGGAGTTTGTGTTAAAACAGAGTTTTAGTTACAGATGTTTATATCATACAACTTCTCAAAAATGTAGCTCAATCTCCACAGCAAGATGCTTGTTCCAAAATGTTATGTGTTTACTTTCCTTTTTATGACGGGGTAGTTTTATCCAAAACGTAACCTTTAGACTTTGGATTCAAGTTTTTGTTTAAAGTTAGTTCCATCAAATCATAACTCATTCTTTGCAGCATCTTGCTGCAAATGCCGAATGACCAAAGCTTCCTTAGGAAGTAGAATCTGCTCTCTCCCTTCTTGTAGATGGTTCACAGTTGTGTCTCCAGTCTAGTTTGTTGTCCAGGTGAACACTGAGGTATTTATACTCCTACACTATCTGCAATTCTTCTCACTCGATGTTAACAGGATTCAGCTTTTTCCTGTTTCCTCTGAAATGTTGACATTCAGGGTCGGATGATTGTTTCCGCACTAAGCCACAAAGCAGTTCACTAGTTCTCTGTACTCAGCTTCTTGGCCATCTTTGAGTCATCAGATTATTCCTGCAGGTAACAGGACTTTCTGGTACTGGAAGTCAGAGGTTACAGAGTAAAAAGGAATGGTGAGAGTGCTGTCCTCTGTGGTGCTCCTGTGCTGTGGAATAATTGATTAGACAGATGACCCTTAAGTGAAACAAACTGTGGACTGTTTGTCAGGTAGTCTTTGATCCAGGTAACTGTTGATGCCTCCACCTGAATCTTCTGAAGTTTCACAATAAATTCCACAGTGTTAAATAAGCAGGGTTGATGCACTCTTTTAGAGATATTTAAACAACAACTGGAGTAAAATATACACTACGTAGAGTTCTAATTTAACACTAATTCTGAGTGGGACCAAATGCACTCTTAAAGTGTTACTTTAACACTTCAAAATTTACTGAAAAGTGAATCAGGCTGAATGGTGTTAAATGCACTGGAGAAATCCAAGAACATGATCCTCAAAGTGCTGTCTACCTTGTCTAAATGACAGTGGGTTTGTTGAAGCAGGTGAATGATGGCATCTTCAACCCAAAACTGCAGTGATTACTGCCTTAAAGGGACACTATGCAACATTTTTCAGTTAATTAATGTGTTCCATATCGTTTTGGATGATTAAATGAGTAATTTCAGGTTGAACAAAGGTATTCTCGGCCGCCCTGGTGGTCTGTGGGGGAAATACTGCACTTGCAACTGCAGGAGCACCGACCCGCACCCACAGGCTCAGAAGTCTCGTGAGAGTCAGTCTTGCTTTACGGCGAGAACTGCTACACCCCCCAGTTAAAAGCATTCTCGTTGCTAGCACAGTGGCAATCTTTGTGCAGTTATGCTACGTTCACGCAGCAAAAGCAGCAAAATCGCATCTGCTGCTTCATTTTTGCTGCTTGTACCAGTTAGTACTGACGCGCGGCTGAAGCAGCTTTGCTGCTCTGGCTGCAAAAGTGTGTCTGAGGCGCGTTGGGCAGAGCTTCACTATCCTTTCTCTGCCTTTCAGCTATATTTGCTGTGATCAGTGGGAATAAAGTAGTTTTAATATGTTTTTAAGTGAGAAAATACACCTGAAAACGTAATCAGTGCCGTCAGTTCATTCAGATTATTATCCTGCCTTACAATATTTTTTCTGTCGGAGCCGCTCAGACCCCCACATACCAGGGATGCGCCGACAGTATGGATCCCTTCATCAGCAGCGGTTCACTGCGGCAGCTGGTAGGTGTTTTTCATCTAAATAATCCAAACTGCATATTCTGCCGGCAGATTTCTGCATTTTAAGTTAATTTAGGCGTCAATAAACTGTTTAAGAGCAGTGATCATCAGCGCTGTGTCTCTCTCCCTGCGTTAAACGCACCGACGCGCTGCTTCAGCTGCTCAGACGTGCTGCGCCTGCAGCTCAAAACGCGCCGCGGGACCTTTGCATGTAAACTCGCTGCTTCTGTCGCGCCAGCTACATCCAGTGTGAACGCAGCGTTAGTCATTCGCTGCTAAGCTCAAAACAACCGCGCCTGGCTTGACGGAGAAACCAGGAGAACAGCTGAGCATATTTACGACAGTGCACTTTTACTTTCGCCCTCTGGAGGGAGCCTCACTGGAAAATCAACACCGGTTGCATAGTGTACCTTTAAAGAGTTGCTCAACAACATTTTAGTTTATAAGCTCAGACAGGCTTGTTTACTCCTTGCATGTATTATATACATATGGATATATACCTATTTATTCAAAATAATGCCATGATTTATTCTTTTTTTTTATCATTTTATGCATTATTACTTTTGTTGTTTTCAATTTATTTTACTTGCAGACTATTTTTTTTCTGTCTTTAATGGAAGGGTATAGGGCTGGGCGATAATTTATTTGTTATATTTATTTTGGTCACTTTTTTGGTCACTTTACTTTACTCCTTGTCAGTATTTAATAACATAACTCAGGTCTCTTAAAGCTACAGTGTGTAATAATTACAGGGATATAAAGTCAGAAATTTAATATATTATACATAACTATGTTATTTATCATCATCTATGAGCTCAGCCTCTTAACCTTAATATTTGCGTTGCCTTAGAATTTGTTATTTATAATTACATAGGAGCGGGTCTCGCAGCCATGGAGGCAGACATCTTTGCGCTACGGCAAGCGCAGAGGCAACAAACTAGCGATTGCGAGATCGCCCATTACGCTCGAAAGTAACTACGGCAAGTTGAGAGAGATGAACTGAGACGGTACTGAACAATAGATGGCAGTATTATGCCTCAGAAGCGTTTAGTCTGCCTGAAACCAAAAAAGAAGAAGAAGAAGCAGGTATACGGCGCATCAGTAACAAGAAAGGTGAACAAGGCGGCAGGCGTGAGTGACTTTGCAAACTGTGTGGCCAAACATCAGACGAATGGAGGATCATGCCTACTCTGTATCACAACGAAAAGCGGCGTACACCGAACCCCCGTCATCTAAGAAGCGGAAATACGACGAGAATAAACGCAAGCGTGACAAGAAACGGCAAAAAACATTGGCAACATTGGCACGGCATTTACACGATGGAAGTCACTGATGGAGGAAAAAGGTTTTCAAAGTGACGCTCAAGTTGCCAGTTTTCTCTTGGACAGGTAATTAATCCTACACACACAATTGTCTTTTTATACACGTAATACCCCACCCCCACATCCAGTTTCAACCAAACTATTGTCAAGATGTCAGGTAGCATTACCTAGATAAGGCCACAGCTTCATAAAATTACCACATCTGATAGTGGCGTGTGTGTGGGTGCGTGTGAGAGAGACAGATATATGAAGCTGCATATTAGCGAGCTACGTGCCAGGCAGCAGACTTATCACTGGACTTATCTTACACTTGTATTGATGGCTGTTTATCACGTATACAGGTATATTTCAATACTGTAAGTCTATGCAAGCCATTCCTCTCAGCTTCATCTCATGTACGGTAACAGCAATTATTACAGCTGTGTGTGACTCTGTAATCTCAGATGTGTCACTGGTCCTACAGCTATGAGAGAAGTCCTTCAGCGTCTACTCCGATGAAGGGAAAACCCTCTCTTGTGACAGCCCCAGCTCTGTCAATGATTGGTGCTTCTAGTGGCACAGACAGGCAAGTCATCACTCTGAAACTATTGTGGTCCTAACACACTTCATAACCTGATTGTAGTTTTGTTGTACTGTGACATTGGTTCAGTAATAAATAAAGCTACTCTAAGATTCTGATGCTAATAACATAGCAAGTGAGTCAGCTTTCTGTAGTGTTTACCGTCGCTCTCCATATGTGTAAAGAAACATGCTGTGATTATACTTTACAGAGAGGAGCATTTGGATGTAATTGCAGGAGCTACAGAAATTCAGAGCCTGGAGCAAAGGTAACAGCTAACTTGTGCCATCTTTGAGCTATGTCATCTTCTTTTATAAACTTATAATTGGTGTATTTTATTTTTATTTTTCAACAGCTTACAGGACATGAGTATTGTTGAGGCGGAGATGGGGGAAAATGTTTTCAATGATCTGTTGAATAGTGTGTAAGTGATACTTTCTACCTATTCTAAATGTGCTGTGATCGATTTTTATTTTTTTTGTTTATTTCTTTCCCGCCCTAATTTCCCCTTCTTTACAGCATCGATTGGACAGATGAAGGTTCTTCCAACATTCATCCCAAAAGTGATGATGGCAAGAATTATGACAGCTCAGATGAAGAGTATTTTCCACCCATTTGTATACGGTATGTCATCAGTCATTCTTTGTACTGCTACTGTTGTGTGGTATTATAGTTTTTTTTGTCAAATTATTTGTTGCACACATGCTTTCATTATGTGTCTCAATAGAATGGGTGGAGCACTTAAAGGGCCATCCATTGATGAAATTCCAGTTATTGGACTAGATGAAAATGTACATGATCAGCCTGCACATGAAGACCCTCCTGATGAGCCACCATGTAATGAAGAACCTGCTTTCCCACAGCCACTGCATGTCCTCTGTGAGGATGACATCGGTGCCAGAGCAGCAATAGTTTATGAAGACAGTTTGAAACAACTGGCCACATTTCTGATCCTGCCGGTGGATAAGTGTACAGGTCTTCTTCAGGCTGGCACGTTTTGCAACAGCAGTGCCCCGTTTGAGATAAACATCGCTACCAAGGGGACAGCAATAAGTGTGGAATGGGTAAGTCTTGACCCTTGTGGCACATCATAAGATTATGGTTGTCTTAGCTATGACAATTTTCTGGTGGAAGCCAGTATTTTTTATTTATTTATTTATTTATTCGCATGCCTTTGACTTTTAGGTCTGTCCCAAAGGACACAGCTTGTGGAGATGGAATTCCCAGGCAAAAATGAAGTTTGGGATGCAAATAGGAGATTTTCTCTTGTCCACCAACATTTTACTGTCTGGCAATAACTATGCAAAGGTTGCCCTTTGGTTCAAATTTATGAACATGGGGATGGTGAACAAGAACACCTTCTTCTCCATTCAGGACAGTTACTGTGTTGACACCATAAAAGACTTCTGGGACGAGAGGAGGAGTGAGGCCCTCAGTTCCCTTCAAGGGAAAGATGTTGTTGTTCTAGGTACATAGCTCAACAAGTAATAAAGACATTAGACAAGGACAGTGTGATTGTAAGCAGCTGATCATTTTATTTTTTGCCTTTTTGTATTTGTTACTTTTTCAGCGGATGGAAGAAATGACTCACCAGGCCACTGTGCACAGTACTGCAGCTACACCACCATGGAGAATGACACCAAAGAGATCATTCATGTTGCCACCATCGACAAGCGGCACACATCCTGGAACTCTGTTGTCATGGAGATGGAGGGCTTTATCCAGACTGTGGACAAGCTAACATCAGAGATAAAGCTTGTAGAGGTCTGCACTGATGCTCATGCCCAGATTGGGGCCCTTATGAGTAAGGCTTTATCTGATAAAGTGTATGAATTCCTTTGTTTGAAACATTACTAGAATACTGTAGTGATATTGAATGTTTCCCTACTATGCAGACCCAGTTAAAGGCAAATACAAGGCACTTGAAATTCATCACAGTCTGGACATTTGGCATGGTGCCAAAAACCTGGCTAAAAAATAGCAGCTGTAAGTTAAAAAATGGCTCAAATTTTATCATTTACATTAATCATAAAGTGATGACTGTATAGGCATCTACAGTATGACTGAAGTTAGCTAATCAATCAGGTGTAGTCTTCAACATTAAAATGTGTCTACTTTTACCCTTACATGTAATATGGTTGAATAACTTATGTCATTTGCCTTTTATATATGTTTTTTTCTCCTAAAGGCAGCAAAAATCAAAGGACGATCAACCCTCTTTGTCTGGCTGAAAGACATTGTGAACCACAACTGAGCAGTTTCTTGTAAGTGCGTATGTGTATGAAAATTTGCACACATATTTAATATATTTCAGGATACAGTTTGTCTATGAAAAAGACAGTGCTTTTCTACTTTTTACACAGACACTATGGATTGGCATCACCCACCATGTGTGCAACATTCACACATGGAAAACAGGAAAATGCGAACACGGACATCTGGAAGAACTGCATGGAAAGGAGTGGATCCAGAGAGACTCCAAATGCCACAAAGCTTTAATAGACATTATTCTCAATAAGCGTTGGCAGAAGAATGTTCATAAATACCTACGCTTCAGGTAAAGTGCATCTAAATGCTTCACACAAAATCACATTGTGTACATTATACTATTCTGTGGTTGTTTTTGCAAAGACTGAAGTTTACAATTACTGTTCAATCAGATCAACTGCTGACCTAGAAGCATTCCAGAACCATATTATGATGTATGCCAGCAAGTGTCATGCTTTCAGTCCCCCGGTTTATGAGGCAAGAGTTCTGCTGGCTGCTCTTGACTACAACTTCCATCGGAACTGACCAACAATGAAAACAGCCGAAGGCAAAGAGATGTAAGTCTAATAAACTTACAACTAAATACTCCCAGTAACTACAGCACATACTGACACTCTTAATCTATGTTTTGTGTAAAAGAGCTTATTTATTTTTTTCGTTTGTGGGGGGGAAAAAAAACTGACTCTGAAGTGTTGTAATCTGTCTAATTAGTTTCAGAAGGCTGAACAACAAAAACGCCAGAAGATACAGTGTGTATGCCCTGAAATCTGAAAAAAAACTACAGCTATATCCCGGAGCTGCAGGAACGAATTCTTAAAAGAAGACTTGTGACTGAGGTGGGGATGCCACGAAGACGGAGCCTTCGACCAGATGACGCCAGGAGGCTCGGTTTGGTGCCCCCCATACCTGCACCTGCCACATCAGAACTTGTGCCAACACAAGTCAGGAGAGGTCTAGGAAAGTCACACACATTTATTTGCCTCAATTGTGGCATATTGGGGTATAGCTTGCATGACAAGTGAAGTAAGATGTTGACCACAAACAGAAATCAGTGCAATACTATACTAAATACTTGTATCATGACACTGTCTCCAACAGGACCAGCCTTCAGTCCACCTGATGATATGTGATTCAGACATCCTGCTTCATACAACATGAAAAAAAGTTGTAATGAACGAGTTCAGATGTGTACAGATATTGCTGGGAAATATGTTCCCCTTTTGCACAAGTGTATGTAATGCAATCAACTGGTTTTCCTTAGATAAAAAAATTTGTATCAATTTGACTGTATGATCTGGTTGAACTGTAAAGTGCCTTGAGATGACATGTGTTGTGAATTTGGCGCTATATAAATAAACTGAATTGAATTGAGTGTAGATATCTATGTCACTGCAGTAAATAAATGATGCATAGCTGGTGATCCGCTGTTTTTCTTATAGCTATTATATTTTTTATTCAAATTTCAGTTGAAGGCAGAACTACAGGATAATAGGGAGCGTTTAGCTTTCAGTTCAAACAAGAAATTATACTTTATTTTTTGTCTTTGTCAAAGACAGTTCTGGTGAAGACAAAATGAGCTGTTGACAACTATTTATACACTAGAAACTGCAGGTTTATGATTGTACAATGTTTCTATTTATATCGTCAAGATTTGAAGAGATGGCCAAAATATTTAACTTGGAAACTATTTAGATTATAAACTGTGTCAACATAAGTTATTTTTGTAGATTCGTGTTTGGGTTAAAATTACATGGACAAAGCTGATCCCTGTGATAACACAAGTACATTAGTGTAGCCTGAATTAGAAATTATCATTTACAAACATAACAGGAAAGTACTTTTTCTATGGGTCCATGCTTATATGTATATACTGACAAATACAACAGGTATATGTAATTTTGATATTTTATTTACAATTGCAAAAACAAATAACTTTTACAAATAAATAATGTAATACAAAATAATTCCTGGACAAAGTTGCAGTGAAAAAAATAGAACATACTTTGAAAGATAATAAAAAATAGTAAAGTCTAACCACAAAAAAAGGAAAAATAGCTTTGATGCCCTGATGATGTTCACACAGGTTTGTGAGCACTTGTGGTCCTGTATTGACATGCCAGAGGGCCAGGGAGAATACTCAGATGCCTGGTATGAATCCTGTGTAATGTCCAGTGGGGTCAGGGAAATTGTCCCTGATGCTCCAAACACAGCAGCTGGGGATGACAACACGGTTTCCCTGGCCTAAAGACCCATGTTGCCAGAAAATAAAATGCCTATATGCTGCATAACGGTACTCCCGGTTGTCATCCCCAGGCCCCCTAACTTGCCCAAATACTGTCAGTTCTTCCCAGTCCTGCCTATGAATACGTAAGAAACCTTCTTCCAAGCAGTACTGGGAGAAGTGAGGTAGCCGGCTCACACAGTGAGCTGGATCCTGGCCACAGCATATCCTCTCCCGGTCCGTAGGCATGTCCCTGCAGTTACCACAAGTACACCATGGTACTCCCTGTACACCAGTAAACGGTGGGGCACCATGCCTGAGCTGATGCATCATCAGGGCATCAAAAAGTAGTCCTGGCTGCCTCTCCAGGAGCTGGGTGGTGAGCTCTCTGTGCTCCTCCAGGGTCATCTCCCCAATAAGTCTCTGAGAAAATTAAACACAGGACAAATACATGTGATGTTTTAATATATTTTAAAATGCTAATATCACTGCAGTTTTTGGAGTACAGGATGCTCAGACCTGTCTAAAACAATAACATGCTGCGTGATGATGCTGTTACTCTCCAGTATACTTATTCAGCAACGTCCCTGACGTTTCACAGGTAATGATTCAGTAATTTTCTGGATATATACCTCGGTTACTTCTCTCCGGCTCCTTTGGAGATCTTCAAGCCTTTTCTCCTCTGCTCTAGTCACCCCGCTGGCACCTCTCCCTCGCCTGGCCCTGGCTGCACGCCCACCCCGGCCTCTCTGCCCTCTTCCTCGCCCTCTTCCTCGCCTTGTAACCCCCGTGCCACAAACAAGACTTGGACTCTGTAAACGGGGAATATATATTCTTCCAGCGAACACAATCTCGCTGTTAAACTAATGACTACAATTACTTCGTCTGTTTATATCACCATGCAAAGCAGCTCACCAAAACGTCACAACGATGTAGAAAAAAATAACGGGTATATTTATTAGCTTAGGTCTACATGAAATCTATACCCTACACAGACTAATGAAATACTATCTGTAAAATTATCTATGTAAACAAACCTCATCACTTGAGAAGGTAGATGATAAGGACGTCGTGGAAGACATTTTGTCCCGTAACGCTCGCCGTACTGTTGGGGGGGAGAAGCGGTGGGAGGGAGATGTTCATGTTGCTGCAGTCTGAACGTTAGATGTCGCTGAAAATTACACACTGTAGCTTTAAGTTATTTTTCTTTAAAACAATACTGTTATGGTTAAAAAAGTTGGTTAAATAAAGATTTAATTGGAAGTCTGTGTTTGTGTTCTTTATTAAAATTAAATCATTTAGCAATATCATAAAACGTCCAGGCAGAGCTGCACATAAAATATGGTTTCAAATCTTTCCAATAATTATCGATATCGATCAATATGCATTTTTTATTATTGATAAGCTTTTTTTCTATATCGCTCAGCCCTAGAAGGGTATGTAAACATTGAAGCATAACTGAACGTATTTTAAAGCCAATCGAAGGTTCCTAACGTGCAAAAATGAGAATTTCTAAAACATCAGATTTGCTTTATTGCATTATTTTTAAAAAAAACAATCATGTCTACAAAATGGGCTGCTCAGTGGAGCAGTGGGTAGCACTGTTTTCTTGCAGCAAGAAGGTTCCAGGTTCAATTCTTGGCCCGGGGACTTTCTGCATGGATTATGCATGTTCTCCCTGTGAATGTGGGTTCTCTCTGGGTACTTCAGCTTCCTCCTACAGTCCAAAAACATGACTGTTAGGTTATTTCACTTCTCTAAATTCTATTTAGGTGTGAGTGTAAGCCTGAATGATTGTTTGTCCGGTTTGTCTCTATGTTGCCCAGTGATAGACTGGCGACCTGCCCAGGGTGTACCCCGCCTCTCGCCCATAGACAGCTGGAGACAGGCACCAGCACCCCTTGCTAACCCATCAGGGATAAGCAGGATGGAAAATGGATGGATGGATATCTACAAAATTATATTGTAACTCAGTTGTCCAATCACACACACCAATAAAGGGAGAAATGAATGTTTAAAATAATTTCAGAAATGTAGTTTATGTGTAGTGCTTATACTGATCCTATATTTCATCACTGAATTTGTATTATATTGTATATAAAGATAAGTTCAATATGGAGTAACTAGGTTATTCATTGTCCTTCCCAGTCAAATGCCAGCTGAATGGCAGCCAACTTCCAGCCACTGGAGTGACCTCCTCCTTCTCCTGGGTCTGCATATGTTTTTACTCTGACTCCATCCTTTCACTGAATTACAGGGTCTGACCAGGAGATCTCTTTAGATCTTAATGTTGACAAATCATAACAGAAAGAATATTTTAGTTCAAAGATGAAAATTTAAAAAAGAATTGTATGGGACCAGCCAAGGGCCCATCATGGAAAGTTGGTAAATTTTAAATGGCAACTACTGTAGTTACTTTTTTAAGAACCATAAATAATTACCTTTTCTTTTAAAGTAATACTTTGATTGGAGTTGAACCACCTACCTGTGGTTTCTGCTTTCATATTAGTGTAAACAGGATCCTAATCTAGGTCATCAGAGATCACTGTTAATATGATAAAAAGATTAACAAAGAAAAGAATATGTAAAGGAGAAAAATTTTAAGACATCTTTTCTCATAGCTACTGATCCTGGTTTTAACAAGCAAACAAATGTTGTTAGTAGAGACTCTTTTATTATCCTGGCATAAGCCAGATTGATACCGTGTAGTATTCAAATTGAACTACATGTATAAATGTGGGAAAGCTCCCATAAGAAGTTTTGGCAAAAGGGAGCAAGATTCAGTACAATTCTACGAGATGACTGGGTACCTGCCACCCATGTCAAGATTTTTTAGCCAATCACAACAGCAGCAGTAGTAGTTTGATTTGTCCCACAATTCGCATAATTAATTGATAAATCAAACTCTAATCAAATCCGGTCAAGGCGAACTGGCAACAATCTTAAAATCCACAAAGGAAAAAAATGCTTCCTTTGCTCATTTTTCAAAAAGAAATTAAGTAAGAACTTTGAAATTATTGCTGAAATTGTTTTTCCATTTAATTTCACACCATTTAATCTGTCAGCTGAAATCAGCCAGTTGTTGCATCTCTGACTGCTTCAAGAAATATAGTTTACCTTTGTTTGTGGCTCGTTGGATTGACTCATACTCATTTGATATTCTAACACTAGATGTCCCGGAGAATTCCAGTTTTCCTGCAATCCCCCCTCCCCTCTTCAAGTTTCTATTCACTCTACCTTGCTAATTGTCCTTGTTCTAATTAGAGGTGAGTATTGGCATGAGTGTTGCGATTCGATACATGTCGCGATACTTGGGTCATGATACGATATTATCAAGATATTGCAGTATCACTATATATTGCCATATTTTCCCCAGCTATAAAAATCAAATGTTGAGATAAAACAGCAAGTGCTGTATATTTCCATCAGAAAATATTGATTAGGTATTATTACCCATGTTGTTTGGGGTTTTCTTCCACTGTGACTGCCTCAAATACAGATTTGGTGCTGCATGCAAAGATAAAGGGCTCCACAGCGCTTTCTGCCCGAGTGGTGGTGCAGAAGGCCCATTTTCCCATCAATGTTTTATGTAACCATTTTTTTGTGAAAATCGATACTAAGAAGTGAAAGATCGATATTATATTGGGCAGCCGAATATCACGATATATCGCCAAAACGATTATTTCCCACACCCCTACTTCTAATGCAAATAACCTGTGACATGACCAGCTCTTCTACATGAGACTGGATAAGCCTGAAACTGGCATCAGAACAAGAGCATGCTCCAAACACTTTTCATTACCTGCCCCTGCAACATCAGACCTTTTTGCAGGAATATCTTGATAAGTCATATCTAAATATTTTATTTAGGCAGACCTATTGAACAACCAGATATCATACAGGTCCTAGTTCCTGAGCTGAGAACAGTTCATAACCATGCTTTTCCAACAATGCAAGGCAGAGCCTATTTATATTGTCCATTCACCAACAGACTCATTTATATTGTTGCAAAGCTCACTATGTGAAAGAAAGAACAACTTAGAGAATAATAGTATTTTATCTTGTCTCGCCTTTTCACGTCATTTAACATTTCAGCTTAGAAAATGACAGAGTGTGATTTCAGTATTGGAGTAACATTTATTTCATCCAAGGATTGTGCATCTGGCCTGCTTGTAATAACAATGAAAAAAATCTAAAAAATAGAGTTTAGCACATTTTCCCAAAGTATGAGTTGTAGTGTGAACTAGATGAGGTTATCTATGTGTGCTACAAGTTTGGTGGTACTACAATGATCTATAGTGTAAATTTGTCTATTATATGCTTATAATAACAATGAAAAATCTCAAAAAGATAAGAGTTTAGCACATTTCCCTAAATCAAAGATTTAGGAGGTTATTTCAAAGTCTAAATCAAATACAAAGCTACCGTATTTTCACGACTATAAGGCGCACTTAAACGTCTTTTTTTTTCCCTCAAAATGTGCGGTGCGCCCTATGGTGCGGTGCGCCTTATGTGTGTTGTAACTGCGACTTTTGAGACCACCTCATTGAGGAGATGATGAAAGAGTGGCTGAATGTAAGGAGACCAGGTGTTTTTTTTTTCCACCCCTCACCATCGCTGTTAATCTGACTCCATGCGTGCCCATCTCACAGCTGATGTGAAAAACATGGGGAAACAAATTAACGCTGTGCTTGCTGTTCAACCGCTCAACATCGGTGTGAACCGGACCCAGCAGGTGCAGCAGAAGCAGCGAGTTTACATGCAAAGTCAATGGTTGACGCGCGTATAGGTGCAGCAAAAGGTCCTGCAGCGCGTTTTGGTGCAGCACGTCGGGAGCGTTTAAGCATCTGAAGCTCAAGATGGAAAAATTGAAGTTTTGCTGCTGGACGCGCCGCATCAACCAATCAGAGAAGCAGATCTGGGAGCTGACAGCGAGACAGACAGCGCTCTGATGACATATGATATTAGATGAAAAAGGCTGGGTGGATGCGTGGCTGAGGCAGGTGTATCTGAGAAGACTAGGTGGTTTTTTCCACGCATCACCATCGCTGCGTGCCCATCTCACAGCCGATGTGAAAAAAAGGTGAATCAAATGAACGCTGTGCTCGCCGTTATCCCGGGGGTCTGACAAAGGAACTCCCACCGCTCGACATCGGTTTGAAGCGGCCGTTCAAAGTAAGGCTGCAAGCGGCGTGGGAGCGATGGATGACAGACGGAAACCCCACAGTTTCAGGATAATGGGAAGGCAGCGCCGGGCAAGTTACGCCACCGTTTGCGGATGGATTGTAGATGCTTGGACTACTACGTGTCTGCTGGCTCTGTTGTTAAAGCTTTTGCAAAAGCCGGCATTATTTCTGAGGAGCTGCGCTGCACGGAAAGTGACTCTGACAGCGCAGATGGGGAAACTGGCATGTCTGATTTAGCGCAGCTGTTTAATTCAGAAACAGAGGATGATGACTTTGATGGGTTTGATTAATACTTTGTAATAAATACATGAATAAAGCACAATCATACTCAGTTTTGCTCCCGCTCTATTTTTCTACCTGAAAGCTTAATTCAACAGCTGCCTCTGGGCGCGTCTCCTCCTCTTCAGCGCGGTGGCTGGCAGGTGTTTTTTCATCTAAATAATCTAAATCTTGCAGCTATATTTGCTGTGATCAGTGGGAATAAAGTAGTTTTAATATGTTTTTAAGTGAGAAAGTCCACCTGAAAACTTCATAATTGCAGTCAGTTCATCCAGATTATCTATTTCTGTCGGAGGCGCTCAGACCCCCACATACCAGCGGTGCACCGACAGTAAATCCCTTCAACAGCAGCCTCACCGCGGCTGCTGGCAGGTGTTTTTCATCTAAATAATTTTAACTGCAGGCACCAGGATACCGGCAATAAAAGCGAACATATTCCGTCGGCAGGTTTCAGGATTTTAAGTTAATTTAGGAGTGATCATAGCGCTGTGTCATCAGCGATGTGTCTGTCTCACCAGCTGCCAGGTTTGATTAATACTTTGTAATAAATACATGAATAAAGCACAATCATACTCAGTTTTGCCCCCGCTGTATTTTTAAATACGCAGTAGAGGTATTTAAAGGTAGTAGAGGACATGTACCTGTATATAAAAAACGCGCCCTATAGTCCGGTGCGCCTTATGTGTGTGTTAAATACAGAAATGGGACACATAACTGAGAGTGCGCCTTTTAGTACGGTGCACCTTATGGTCGTGAAAATACGGTACTAACCTTTCAGCAGAGAGCTGTAAACTTGGCTGTCTGTCTGGTTGACTCCATGATTGGTGGTGGGGCTCTAACTGCTGCTTTCTGACCTAAATTATGTTAAAAGTTAAACTTAAATTTAAAGAATAGATAATGAATGTTTAAAATCAGAGGAAAGTGAACCATGATGTACTGACCTGATGCAGCAGAAATCTGTGGACAAAAGTGGGAATTTGTCACATTGTGGTGCAAATTGTTTTATTTCTCAGTTTTATCAAAGCAGTATGTAGCACCAGTATCACACCACTAACTGCACCACTGGACCAGTTCTAGGCTCTAAGGAGTGGGGAGCAGAATGATAACACCAGAGACCGCTGCTTTAAGTGAAAAAGGCCGACAATTTAATGAATGCAAAACACATATATAAAACACAATACATGAAACCAAAAATACTCTGCAGATTCTTAATAATGAGGTAAATATAAATGGAGAGGAAAAGGGGGAAGAAAAAAAAGAATATATCACTCTTTTTGCTCTTTAGTTCACCTAGGTTATTTTAATTAGACTAATTTGAGTTAATTAGACCAGTCTTTTTTTTCTAGGTTGCACCTATTTTAAAATTTACATTTTTCCTGAGTTAACTCTTTTCCTTTCTTTTACAGGTAGCGAAATACCTTCAAACTAGGGCTGCAACTAAGGTTTATTCAAAAAATCGATGAATCCGTCGATTATTTTTTCGATTAATCGATGAATCGGACAAAAAATATTTTTTATATTAACCGGTAACCTCTTTATTCCAAAATAAACATTTAAGACAGAACAAACAAGCACACAAGTACAGGTTGTACTGGTGCAATATGAAAAACAAATGTTTGTGTTAAAATTACGCAAACTTACATGAGAAATGTAGCTGTACATCCACAAAATACAGGGCACTTTGTTTCATAAAGCGCAAAAAAAGCCTCTAAGGGGTTCAAACAATAGGCCCCCCCATTTCAACAAATTAGTTTTTTTTTTAGACTTGAAGAGTTCTGCCTTTTAAGACAGGAAAGTATAGCAGTTAAAGTTGCTACTTGAGAAAATACTTAACCATAGAGATAAAAATAGCCCTGTGATTCAAATTATAAATTGTATTTGGAATAAAAATGAGAGAACTAGGGGTGCTAAAAAACGCATCCTCCAAAGACAGATATTTACATGGAAATGTGGCATATAATTAATTGACATATTACTGATCTTGCTGGATTTTATTCTGCTTTACTTCCATAAATTTCAGGATCTTCTTTACTTTATCTTTGCCAGAAGATTTAAACTTTAAAAGCCTTGCCTCCATAATTTGCAAGTTAATTTATTTATAAAGAAAATATATACGCTGCTTAAGCTAATTCAAATGAAATTAAAAGTAAAATAAGTAGCCAACCTTTTCACTGTCTGTAACCTACTAACACGGTAAGGAAAGCATCAGATGAGCTACCTGAGAAACTAATGTTACGTTTCCCCACATGGTCACTCATCCTGCTGATGAGCTCTCTTCACTGCCATCAAAGGCTCCAACGTGTTTTCTTTTCAGGTGCTGCATCATAACAGTGGTGCTTCTGTGCCATGTTACTTTGTTTTTACAAAAGTTGCATGTTACGACTTTTTTCGCTTTACAAAGCGCAGGCTGTCTGCGAATTGAGACGCAGCTTGCGTTTGCGGTATCGGTCATTAGAACAGTTGACAATTCTGCCATTTGAAAACAGCCTTTCCTCACCTGCGGCGCTCGCTCGCTCTGCCGTATTTTTTTTTCTTCCCCTGTTTCAATCAAGTGGCAATGATGACGACGGCGGCGGATGAAGCATTATTTGCGCGACACAACTAATCTTTCTAGTAGCGTATATGAAAGCTTTGTAGTAGTGTATATGAAAACTTTCTAGTAGTTCATATGAAAACTTTGTAGTAGTGTATATGAAAACTTTCTAGTAGTTCATATGAAAACTTTCTAGTAGTTCATATGAAAACTTTCTAGTAGTTCATATGAAAACTTTCTAGTAGTGTGTATGAAAGCTTTCTAGTAGTGTGTATGAAAGCTTTTTAGTGTATGAAAGCTTTCTAGTAGTTTACATGAAAGCTTTCTAGTAGTTTACATGAGAGCTTTCTAGTAGTGTATATGAACGCTTTTTAGTGTATGAAAGCTTTCTAGTAGTGTGTATGAAAGCTTTCTAGTAGTTTACATGAAAGCTTTCTAGTAGTGTATATGAAAGCTTTTTAGTGTATGAAAGCTTTCTAGTAGTGTGTATGAAAGCTTTTTAGTGTATGAAAGCTTTCTAGTAGTGTATATGAAAGCTTTTTAGTGTATGAAAGCTTTCTAGTAGTGTGTATGAAAGCTTTTTAGTGTATGAAAGCTTTTTAGTAGTGTGTATGAAAGCTTTTTAGTGTATGAAAGCTTTCTAGTAGTGTGTATGAAAGCTTTTTAGTGTATGAAAGCTTTCTAGTAGTGTGTATGAAAGCTTTTTAGTGTATGAAAACTTTCTAGTAGTTCATATGAAAACTTTCTAGTAGTGTATATGAGAGCTTTCTAGTAGTCATGGGCGTAGGTTTGCATAGGGACCATAGGGACATGTCCCTACCAAAATTTTGGACGGACCCATTTGTCCCTACCAATAATTGGATGTGAACAACATGTTTACAATTTACTATACAGCAGCCGCTTCTTTTCCTCTCGCAGCTTCTCTGCCTGGTAGCTGCAGCTGCCTGCTCTTTCCTGTCCCTTTCACATTGCAGCGCATCAACTGTGCTGCGCGGTTTAACTCTCTGATCATTCTGCCTTAAGTTCCGCCTTCTCTCTTTCTGATTGCGTGTTTTCTAGTCTGTGTGTGCGCGCGCGCGGGTGCTTGGAGCACGAAAAAAAAAGACGCTAAAATAAATTAATATTGGGCCAAGACACTAGTCAAATTAAAAAAAATATTATCTACGCTAAAACAGGTGAAAGCTTCTGATTGGAGTTCTGTAAAGAAGCAGGAGAGAGTTTTTTGATTTGTGGAACTTGAGAAATGTAAGTTAACAACGTTAGGATTTCTTTTATTTTATCTTTTAATCAGATAGCCAAAGGCTCCTTAAAGAAGATCTTTTATGAAATGAAACCAGGTGAAACAGAAACGTTTAAACTAGCGCTGCAACAACGAATCGATAAAATCGATAAAAATCGACTTTGAAAAGCGTTGGCAACGAATTTCATCATCGATTAGTTGTGTCGCGTGATTATTGCGTCATCCGCCGCGCCGTCATCACTGCCTCTTGACTGAAAGAGGAAGAAAAAAAAATATGGCAGAGCGAGCCAGCGCCGCAGGTGCAGTGTTGCCAACTCAGCGACTTTTCAGACCCCTCCAGCGACTATTTTTCAAAAAAGCGACTAGCGACAAATCTGGCGACTTTTTTCGGTGTCACTGGCGGCTTTTGGAGACTCTAACGTGAAAGCATGTATAGTTCCTACTCTGCCGTCGGGCGCCTCCCCCATCCCAACCGCGTTTTCCCGCAGGAGTCCCTCTCAGCGCTGCAGTCAGAGCCTCAGCGTCCAGACTGCAAATGAAGCGCGCATGCACCGGGATTGACGGCGCAAATTGATCACAATAATTAAAATAGCCTGTGCTTTGTAAAGCGAAAAAAGTGATAACATGCAACCTTTTTCAAAAGAAATTAACATGGCACGGAACCACCATGTTTGTTTGGTTTTAAAGTGGGGAAACGTAACGGTAGTTTCTCAGGTAGCTCATCTGATGCTTTCCTTACCGTGTTAGTAGGTTACAGACAGTGAAAAGGTTGGCTACTTATTTTACTTTTAATTTCATTTGAATTAACTTAAGCAGCGTTTACATTTACTTTATAAATAAATTAACTTGCAAATTATGAGGGCAAGGCTTTTAAAGTTTAAATCTTCTGGCAAAGATAAAGTAAAGAAGATCCTGCAATTTATGGAAGTAAAGCAGAATAAAATCCAGCAAGATCAGTAATATGTCAATTAATTATCTGCCACATTCCCATGTAAATATCTGTCTTTGGAGGATGTGTTTTTTAGCACCCCTAGTTCTTTCATTTTTATTCCAAATACAATTTATAATTTGAATCACAGGGCTATTTTTATCTCTATGGTTCAGTATTTTCTCAAGTAGCAACTTTAACTGCTATACTTTCCTGTCTTAAAAGGCAGAACTCTTCTAGTCTAAAAAAATCTCATTTGTTGAAATGGGGGGGCCTATTGTTTGAACCCCTTAGGGGCTTTTAAAAACAAAAATGTCTTTTTTTGCGCTTTATGAAACAAAGTAGCCTATATTTTGTGGATGTACAGCTACATTTCTCATGTAACTTTGCGTAGTTTTAACACAAACATTTATTTTTCATATTGCACCAGTACAGTTAATGAGCAACCTGTACTTGTGTGCTTGTTTGTTCTGTCTAAAATGTTTATTTTGGAATAAAGAGGTTAATATAAAAAATATTTTTTGTCCGATTCATCGATTAATCGAAAAAATAATCGTCCGATTCATCGATTTTTAAAATAATCGTTAGTTGCAGCCCTAGTTTAAACGTTTCCTTTGGAGGAGTTCTGGATGGAGAATATTGACAGACAAAAACTTTTTTTTTTTTACTTCTTAAATGCAAAATGTTTACATATTTTTTACAATCTTGGTATAATTCCTGCTCTAAGTGGGTTCGCTCTGTCGGCTAAAGGCACATTTTAGTGGCCCTATACTCCAGTTAACGATGAATCAATTACTAAATTAGTTCACGATTATTTAAATAATTTGTTAATATGATTAATTGTTTCAGCCATAGATAAAATACATGAAATTAGCTACGCAGAGTAACTACAGCCCAGATGTAAAACTTCTAATATTAATACTTTACATGCTCAGTGTCAGTTCCTCTTCTAGTTCCAGTGCACATGTAAATACAATACATTTATTTGCCGTCCCTTCAATGTATTATTTTGCATGATCCAGAGAGAGCATATTAGATAAAAAAAAAATAAGAGTGGGGTTTACCTCTGTACAATTCTCTATCTTCAGAAGAAAACACAGGATAAATCCACATATTATAGACTATATTTGGTTAAACAGACACTGTCTTAGTCGCAGGTAAATTTTAATGCAATCCTTTTCAAAGTGGAAAAAGTCCTAATTCCACATTAATCAGAGCCAGTGATGCTTTAAATATTGATAAACAGCCCTGAGGGCTCCCCTCAGGGCTGCGTCCTGAGCCCCCTGCTGTTCACCCTGATGACATACGACTGCGCCCCCAGGTTCACCACCAATCACATCGTGAAGTTTGCGGACGACACAACGGTGGTGGGCCTCATCAGGGACAACAACGACCAGGACTACAGAGAGGAGGTGGAGCAGCTGGTGGGCTGGTGCAGTGACAACAGTCTGATCCTGAACGTGGAGAAGACGAAGGAGATCATCGTCGACTTCAGGAAGAACCGCCCCCACCATGCTCCACTGCTCATCAACAGCTCAGCTGTAGAGGTGGTCAGCAGCACAAAGTTCCTGGGGGTGCACATCACGGACAACCTCACCTGGACTGTAAACACTTCATCTCTAGTGAAGAGGGCACAGAAGCGCTTGTACTTCCTGAGGAGGATGAGGAGAGCCCGCCTGCCCCCACCCATCCTCACCACCTTCTACAGAAGCACCATAGAGAGCGTTCTGACCAGCTGTCTCTCTTTGTGGTGTGGAGGCTGCAGAGCCTCCGACTGGAAGAATGTGAGGAGGGTGGTGAGGACAGCAGAAGGAATCACTGGGGCTCCTCTTCCCTCCATTAAGGACATTTCATCACAGCGCTGTGTGTCCCGAGCCCGTAATATCATCAAAGACCCCTCACACCCCCACCATGGACTGTTGTCCCTGCTGCCCTCTGGAAAGAGGTTCCGCAGCATCCGCTGCAGATCCACCAGGTTCTGCAACAGCTTCTTCCCCACTGCCATCAGACTGTTGAACCTTTGATCCACAAACCGAACTCTGCACCTATTGCACATTATCGGGCATCAATGCTGCTGAACGTTTAACTTTTAGCCCTTTAAGTTCATCTAATTTCTATTCTCAACCGGCGGAAAAATAACGCATTTTTGCACAAATGCCTACCTGCACTGAACCATTGCAATTTGCACACTGTCTTTATCCACTGCACTGTTTACACTTTGACCACTGCTGCACTTTTTGTATAACAATCCGGAAAGGTATTCATCTCATTTGAAATATCAATGCAATGTTCATAAGCTGTATGCAACACACTTTCGTTCTGTATGCACTCTGTGCATACAAAATGACAAATAAAGAAGTCTAAGTCTAAGCATCTAGTGCATGTAGTGCTTATAAGATTTGTAATAATGTAGCAAGAAATGCTGCTGTTCTCTTTAAACAAAATGAGCCCTGAAGCTCACATTAAGCATAAAAAAGAGCATGCATATTTTTGCAAAGGACCAATGAAACTGAAGAATAGTGTCCCTACCAAAGTTGAAATCAAACCTACGCCCTTGCTAGTAGTGTATATGAAAGCTTTCTAGTAGTGTATATGAAAGCTTTCTAGTAGCGTATATGAAAGCTTTCTAGTAGCGTATATGAAAGCTTTCTAGTAGCGTATATGAAAGCTTTCTAGTAGCGTATATGAAAGCTTTCTAGTAGCGTATATGAAAGCTTTCTAGTAGCGTATATGAAAGCTTTCTAGTAGCGTATATGAAAGCTTTCTAGTAGCGTATATGAAAGCTTTCTAGTAGCGTATATGAAAGCTTTCTAGTAGCGTATATGAAAGCTTTCTAGTAGCGTATATGAAAGCTTTCTAGTAGGGTATATGAAAGCTTTCTAGTAGTGTATATGAAAGCTTTCTAGTAGCGTATATGAAAGCTTTCTAGTAGCGTATATGAAAGCTTTCTAGTAGTGTATATGAAAGCTTTCTAGTAGTGTATATGAAAGGTAAAGCTTTTCATTAGTTTATATGAACAGTTCTCACTACTGTGTATGAGAGCTTTTGAGTAGGTTATATAAGAGGTAAATGTTTTCACTAGTTTATGTGAGAGCTTTTCACTAGTGTTTATGCCCGTTTTTCAGTATATTATATGGAAGTGTTTAATTTAATATGTGTATATGCAAGTTAATTCTGATTTATGTCCCTGAGGGCACCTCATAAGTCCCTCCCTGATGCAATGGAGAAGATGAATTGAAGGTCTAGGTCTTGAATCCTGTCTGTGAATGTGCACGCCGCCCATTGCAGACTAATCCTCCCTCCAACCGAACAAAAAAACAATAAAACTCTTTTTACATACTCGAATTATACAAATAAATTCTTCTTCATAAACTTAATATGTTAACCGGATAACAGTTTATGACTCTCCGCCAAAAGAAAAAGTACAACATGATGAAAATGCAGAAAAATAAACACAAAACTTACCAAAACCGATGTATCTTAGTTCTCATAAAATCCCTGTTTGTTCCCGACCAGGTAAATTATGTTTTGTTTTACTATACAGGTGCTGGTCATAAAATTAGAATATCATGAAAAAGTAGATTGATTTCAGTAATTCCATTTAAAAAGTGAAACTTGTATATTATATTCATACATTACATACAAACTCATATATTTCAGATGTTTATTTTGTTTAATTTTGATGATTACAAATGACAACAAATGAAAATCTCAAATTCATCATATCAGAAAATTAGAATATTGTGAAAAGGTTCAAAATTGATGGCCCCTGGTGCCACACTCTAATCAGCTAATTAACTCAAACCACCTGCAAAAGCCTTTAAATGGTCTTTCAGTCTAGTTCTATAGGCTACACAATCATGGGGAAGACTGCTGACTTGACAGTTGTCCAAAAGACGACCATCGACACCTTGCACAAGGAGGGCAAGACACAAAAGGTCATCGCTAAAGAGGCTGGCTGTTCACAGAGCTCAGTGTCCAAGCACATTAATAGAGAGGCGAAGGGAAGGAAAATATGTGGTCGAAAAAAGTGTACAAGCAAGAGAGATAACCGCACCCTGGAGAGGATTGTGAAACAAAACCCATTCAAAAATGTGGGGGAGATTCACAAAGAGTGGACTGCAGCTGGAGTGAGTGCTTCAAGAACCACCACACACAGACGTATGAAAGACATGGGTTTCTGCTGTCGCATTCCTTGTGTCAAGCCACTCTTGAACCACAGACAGCGTCAGAAGCGTCTTGCCTGGGCTAAAGAGAAACAGGACTGGACTGCTGGTGAGTGGTCCAAAGTCATGTTCTCTGATGAAAGTAAATTTTGCATTTCCTTTGGAAATCAAGGTCCCAGAGTCTGGAGGAAAAGAAGAGAGGCACTTCATCCACGTTGCTTGAAGTCCAGTGTAAAGTTTCCACAGTCAGTGATGGTTTGGGGTGCCATGTCATCTGCTGGTGTTGGTCCATTGTGTTTTCTGAGGTCTAGGGTCAACGCAGCCACATACCAGGAAGTTTTAGAGCACTTCATGCTTCCTGCAGCTGACCAACTTTTTGGAGATGCAGATTTCATTTTCCAACAGGACTTGGCACCTGCACACAGTGCCAAAGCTACCAGTACCTGGTTGAAGGACCATGGTATCCCTGTTCTTAATTGGCCAGCAAACTCTCCTGACCTTAACCCCATAGAAAATCTATGGGGTATTGTGAAGAAGATGCAATACACCAGACCCAACAATTCAGAAGAGCTAAAAGCCACTATTAGAGCAACCTGGGCTATCATAACACCTGAGCAGTGCCACAGACTGATCGACTCCATGCCACGCCGCATTGCTGCAGTAATACAGGCCAAAGGAGGCCCAACTAAATACTGAGTGCTGTACATGCTCATACTTTTCATGTTCATACTTTTCAGTTGGCCAACATTTCTATAAATCCTTTGTTTTTATTGGTCTTCAGTAATATTCTAATTTTCTGATATGATGAATTTGAGATTTTCATTTGTTGTCATTTGTAATCATCAAAATTAAACAAAATAAACATCTGAAATATATGAGTTTGTATGTAATGTATGAATATAATATACAAGTTTCACTTTTTAAATGGAATTACTGAAATCAATCTACTTTTTCATGATATTCTAATTTTATGACCAGCACCTGTAATATTGACTTTTCCTGTTTCCTCCGCTCTCTCCTTCAGGTCTGTGTACTGCAGCGCTGCGCCTCTAACGCTGGTTCCTTAAAGGAACAGCGACGTTATGTTTTCTGCCTACAGACTTTTAACCAACTACCTATCCCTATTTATGTTAGATTTTAACATGGGTTAAAAATAACATAGATTAAAATTATTTGATTTTTTTAAGTATTAAGTCACTACATAGTCCACCACAGTATGAGAAGAAAAAGCCTCTCACCCTTTGACCATATGCAGCAACACAACAACAGTGGCAGGATAATTAGGATAAAGAAAACGATTCCAGTATTGGTCCAAAGATAATACCGTTATTTCTATCTGTAAAACAGTCAGAATATCAGGTTTTGGTCAGCAATCAGTTTTGACCTTTAGAAAAGTCTAATATCTATTATATTTGGAAAGTAGCTTTTAAATCACTGGAAATTAAACCAAGGTAATGGACAGAACACCTTTTACTAACAATATAAGAATCTCAGATTCTCAGAAATTCTTCATTGTTCTGAATTTATGCTAATTACAAAAAAAGGTCCCTATAATCAAACATTGCACTAAATCATATATGATCTTGAGATTTGGGATTAATCTCTGGATGTTTCAGGTAATGATTTGATATTTAAAGGTAAAATTTTGGTGTTATTTGTCACTTATTTTTCATGGTAAACTTAGAAAGGATGGCTTAATCTTATCAAAATATAAAAAAAAATCTATAAAACAAAAACTATAAGCTTTGTGTGTCAGCTGGATATAAACCTGTTATCTGATCTATTTTAGCTCCTAATCTGAAACAAAATCACAACATGTTTCCATTTTAAGTTCTCAGCAGAATTACATTTAAACATCATTTCTGATCCTGGTCTTCAGTGTTGAAGTCAGAGATCTTTGTTAAAGTTATTCTGCTCTCATTTATCTCATACTAAGAAAATATAAAACCAAAAAAGAATTCTCCACAAAATGTGTCGTATTCAGAGCAACTAAAATAAACATTTCTATCTGCAGTTAGAGAAGTTAAAAAATTTAAAAAGTTAGAGAAATTGTTTGTTCTAAAACCCTCCACAGGATTAATTGTAATTAATTAACTATTTACCATTAGGTAATCAAGTAATCAGTCTGTTTAACATGCCAACTGGTAAAAGAAAAACTAACTCTGAGCAGGAAACAGGTCAAAACTATACAACATATATAATAATTTGGATGATTTAAGATGAAAATTCTTCTTTGTCTGTAAATGTTCTCCAACTAGAACTCCTCAGGTGGCAGTTTTAGCTTCAACTGAATCAGATCATGAAAACATATTTTATGAAAAAGAACTTTTGCTAAGCATTCATCCTGATAGTGTTTACTTTGTTCTTTTTGAGCATGAACAGATATTCTTACTAATTGCAATCAATAGACATAAACTCTGCTGTGCAGCCTCACCATCATCTAACAAACTCTGGCAGCTTCAGCTCCTGCCTCAGTGAAAACCAAAGTTCATATTTATTCTAAGCGCTACTCAGCTGTTTCCCTCTTGGCATCAAACATTTTGTTCTGCTTTTCACACTCGATCTGGACTTTCTATCTTTCTTTTCATATCTCTGGTCGCTTTGTTCCATTACTCTCTGGTTTACTCATGCACACATGGACAATACTGTACATCCACTAACGTGATCTTATGCTAAATATTAAAAAAATAAAGTTTAAACAAATAGAGCAAAACAAAGAGAAAAGGCAGAAATAAAATACAATAAGCCAAAAAGGCACCATAATTTATTCCAAAAGTCTTTGTAAACAAAGAAGTTTGCTGACATAAAAAAATTGTAGAGCCAAAGTTTGTGACAGCCTCCCTTCAAGAGGAGATGCTAAATCTAAGGAATGAAAGACAAAAATAAAATCTAACAACAGTGAATTATTATGTAGTTAAATTTTTTGGGATTCTCCTTACTTAAAGTGACAAAAAGTTTTACCATCTCAAAGTTCCAGAGCTCTAATATATCTATTTTTTATATCATGCTTTATCACATCTGGGATCACAAGAGATGTTGGTTTTATTTCTCAGTTTTGTCAAAGCAGTAACATAGACTAAAAGGTCATATTGATACACAAAAAGCATTTTTTTTTTTTTTTTTTTTACATGTAATTCACAGTTTCTGCCACTGTTGTCCACCTTACCCGTCTGCTATTGCTGCCCCTGGCTGACTAATCCACTTTAATTAGCAAGGAATCATGGGATAAGTTACGACTCAAAGGAATCGGGTAAAAAACTCAGCCTAGAATGGCTGCCTTCAAAAAGTGCAGCCCCTTAATGTAGACTTATACTTAGACTTTAACTGCCAACTTTGCCTAACCTGAACTGATTGTAAATATAATGGACAGCATTATAGTTGCAAATTGGTGAAAGATATTCAACATTTAAAAAACAAGGATCCTTGAATGAACAGAGATAAACTGACCTGCAGACCAGACAAACTTTGCTTCACTGTATTTAGTGTAAAACACTGGTTCTCCTCTTCCTGCTCTGCACACATATCCTGCTGTGTGATTCTGTCCATTAATGAGGTAGGAGTTCTGTTCAGTCCAGTTGGTTCTGCCAGTCAGCAGCTCTAAGCTGTAGAAGCTGCTGGATTTTGTTGGAACCACTTTATACCAGAAGAACCTCCATCCTGCAGATGGATGCTCCAACCCCCCACAGCTCAGAGTCACTGAGGCTCCAGGACTCAGCCATGATGGAGACACAGAGAGGACAGGCTGAGGTTTATCTGATGGAGACACAGAGAGGACAGGCTGAGGTTTATCTGATGGAGACACAGAGAGGACAGGCTGAGGTTTATCTGATGGAGACACAGAGAGGACAGGCTAAGGTTTATCTGATGAAGACACAGATAATCAGAGGTAGTCATGATCTATCATAGTTTCTATTCTTTATTCTTGTCCTTCTTTTGATTAATGCAAAGTTAATTACCTTCATGTTTAGGAAAAGTAAGGCTACGTTCACACTGCAGGCCTTAATGCTCAATTCCGATTTTTTTGTGAAATCGGATTTTTTTGCATGTCCGTTCACACTTCCAAGTATATGCGACTTGTATGTGGTCTACTGTGTGAACTGAAAGCGTTCAACCGAAGTGTCCCGCATGCGCACTCGAGGACGCGATGACGTCACATGTAGCAAGCGTCCTCAGTGTTTGCGGAAGTAAACATGACTCGTAATACTGCAGCGTATATTGCGTTCTTTAAGTTCTTCTCCAACAGGAGCAGGCACATTACGAATGAAATCTTTTTAAGAAGATCAAAAAGAAAGAGAGCCAGATTTCTTGCAATGGCGTTTTGTGGGGCAGTAATAGCAACGTCCGTACAGAGCTCTCACTTTCTCTCCATTGACTGCTCTCTGTGTTATCTTCCGCCATGGTTGTTAGTTTTTCCCACCTCCGCTTAGTAGGACGCAGATTAGTAACGTTTAGTAACATTTGTCAAGTATCAATGACGTGTAGGTCGGATGAATGCGACCTGGCCGTACAGACACAGGTCGTATTTGAAAAGATCAGATACGTATCGGATTCAGGACCACATATCCAAGTGGCCTGGGTCGCATTTGAAAAAATCCGATCTGTGTCGTTCAGACTGTCATAAAAAGATCAGATACAGGTCACATATGGGCAAAAAAATCGGAATTGGGTCACTTCAGGCTGCAGTGTGAACGTAGCCTAAGAGTCACATTAGCTGACTGATTCAATATTTTAGACCTAGCTTTTAATTACTGATCATTTTATAGGGGTGTTAATTCATAAACATTTAAGCCAATTACCACAAAAAACTACTAAAGTTGTATATTTTTGTCTTATTGTTTTTCTAAATAAAACATTTTAGAGGCTTCACAATATATACAGTAAACACATTACAACAAACAACCAGGATGAACAATAATACAATGATTTAATATTAATTTAAATTGGCTTTTGGTTCTAGTTGAGCAGTGGTATCAGGTGGGTTTTAAAAAATGTTGTTCTAATATGTTCGATAGTCTAATATGTTTATTTTTTGCTATTCTTTTACTACCGTTTTATTGTATATTTTATTGCCTACTTATGTTTTTTAATTATTTTATTGTAACAAACTTTATGAATTGTTTAACAAAATGTTGTTTCACTAAATAAACCTAAATTCCAAGATATTTTCTAAGCTCCTGCAGAGAAAATGCTATCAAAGTTCTCATTATTCCTTTTATAAAAATGCGAAAACTTTGGCTGTTTGAGTTAAATTACATTGACATCATTCTTAATAAAACAGTCTAGAAATGTTTTTTTATGGTTTTTTTATCAAAACCTTGTCACAGTCAATTTTATGAGGGATTGTTTAACTTTTAATACTTTATTCTCTTTAGTTAAAAATTCTAAATTTTCTGTTTTGTCTCTAATAGCATTAATTACATAAATCTTAATTTTTCAAAGTCATCAGAAAATAGAATCTGAGGAGAATAACAGATTTGTGATATCAGAGCCGCATCACTGATTACAGCTCTAACTGCTGCCTTTAACACTGTTGACCTCAATATCTGAATCCATCCATCCATCCATTCATCCATCCATCCATCCATCCATCCATCCATCCATCCATCCATCCATCCATCCATGGACTATGGATGAAAGGCAGGGTAAACCCTGGACAAGTCTCCATTCCATTGCAGGGTAACACAGAGACACACACTCAACCCTAAGGACAATTTAGAGACACCAGTTAACCTATTAGTCATGTTGTTGGACTGTGGGAGGAAGCTGGAGTACCCAAAGAGAACCCATAAAAGCACAGGGAGAACAAGCACACATGCAGTGTTGGAGGCTGGAGAAGTTCCACCCTTCTCCAGCAGAGTCCGCCGTGGATCCTCCTGAGCAGAGCCTCCTGCACAGCTGCTGCTCGTTACCATCATCAGAGGATCCACTACTTAAGCTGTCTTCAGACCTTGCCTCAACGCCGCAGTGTTGATCCAGTTGGTTAGCACCTAAGCCTAGAACCTCTGAGAACCTTTTGTTGACTTTTGAATCCAAGCTGGATTCTAACGTTATCTCTGTCTTTCCAGGAAACCAGTTTTTTCCCGCGAAGCTCTGGAAGAGCTTAACCTGCCGAGCCTGCCCTCTGAGCCAAACCTGAAGACTCCCTCTGGTTTTCTATGCAGCTCTGGACCAAGAGCTGGAAACACTAACCAAGGTCGGCTACCTCCTGAGAAGCAAGACGCTGAAACAGCTAGCGGACTCTGCTACCAAACCTTCTCCAGTTCCAACAACCTCCCTCTCCAAGCTTCATTCAAGGACCCACAAGGTACAAGCCAGAAACAATCCTAAAGACAAGTTCCTAAGTGCTCCGCTAACTAAACTGTCCTCCACACAGACTCCGGTGTACCTGTCTCCCAGAACCAGAACCCGTTCATTGTGCTTGTGAACAATAAACTCTGTTAAACCTTTGGAACTGTTTCCGTCTAGTGGTGTTCTGCATCATTGGGTCACATTTGAGAACCAATCATGACATGCAGAAAGACCCTAGGCCAAGAATTGAACCCAGGACCTTCTTCCTTCAAGGCTTCTGGGCTACAACAGGCACCATGATGCTGCACAATATCCTAACATCACACCTATATATATTGAGTATATCATTATTTACAGGAATATATTATAAGGACATTTTTGTTTGTTTTATCCTGGCCATTTTATGTCTGTTTTATTTGTAATCAAAGATTAGATAAATACAGTTAGAAGAAAATCAGCTCTGTGGTGACTCCTTTACTGAATGCTCACACTTGTAGAAACCTTCATCTGACTTTGACACTGCAGAGATCTTCAGCTCCTCTCTGCTGTCATTTTGGATCAGTTTGTTATTGTGATAGAAAAACACATTGGAGAGTTTTTGCTCTTTATATCTGCAGCTCAGAATAACAGGATCTCCCTCAGTCACAGGATGGGCGGGGCTCACCAGGATGATACTATAATGTTTATCTGTAAAACAGTCAAGATAATCAGAAAACTGTGATCTCATTTCAACACCTCTGAAGCTATCACCTTATTGTTTTTAATTAATTTGTAAAACAGAATTTGTAAAGAAAAAAAATGAAATACTGTAGATCCAAATCCTATCAGTAGCCATGTCTGTTCCAGCTGTATCATCATTAGAATTTCTTTGAGTATTATGTCTTCAGTACAGGGGCCATAACAGGGGCCATGGCATGATCTACAGGGGCACTGGCCCCCATTGGCCCCTGTCTAGAACTGCCCATGACTGTCAGGTTTTAGACATTCCAACAGAAAGGTTTACATCTGGCCTTTATATTAAGTTTAGAGAAACACTCACCTCTTATAATGTCACTGTGATCTAATCTCTTTCCTGATTATTGATGACTGTTGGCCTTTTTTCCATCTGTTATTGAAAATGTCATCCCCCTTCCAAATCTGGCAGTGTACTGATGCCTTTCTGTAATAGGGGAACTGTGGAGGAAGCTCAACAATAGGTACTTGGCGCATGGGAAGAGGCTTCGCAGCATTCCAGCAGATTCCAAAACAGCTTCTTCCCCGCTGCCATCAAACAGCTGAATGTTAACAAAACTGAAAAAAGAGAAAAAAAAAAACTGGAAAAAAGCTATGGAAAAACCCCCAACTGTAAATCATGTCACAGTCTCTGCATCAAACTGACCTTATCAAAGCATGTTTTTGCACCATGTTTTTTTTCTCCCAATGTTTACATCTGATACTACATTACTGCTGCACCTTAAGAACTGGAGATGTCATGAGAGCTGTACAAAACAAAATTTTGTTTTGTATTGTGACGACCCCCTCTGTCCAGTAGGTGTTGTCATGTCACTGTTTGTTTTTGTTCTTTCCAGGAAGCGGGTAGAGGGGCTGCTAATTGATAGCACCTGATGGCTGTCAAATAATAAATTCCAGTCAGTCACTGGCTCTACTTGATTTGGCCTCCCGACCAGACCGGAACAGGCAGCATTGATCCACACTTCTCTTTGGCTGGCTGAGCAGTTCTTCCATGACATAATTGGGAGAAAATTAATTATTCTTTGACTCCGCTCGTCTGTCTCTCATTTTTGTCGGTTCCTATATTTTCCTATATGACAAAATGGGGGCTTGTCAGTTTGAATCCAGATTGGAGATCAGCTCTCAGGTAGTGTGTTTTGAGCTGTAAACTCTGACTTGTAGGGGTACGTTGATGAGCGTGCTTTGTTAGTGGGTGAAGCAGCCACTGCATATCTGTTTTGAGGGAGTGTTTTTGTGTAGCAGTTTAGGTGAATGCTCCCACACAATTTGTAGTAAGTCGCGGTGGTTCTGTCCCTGTTAGGCTTAACAACTTCCCTTATGGAGTGTGTTGAGGGGGAGGGTTTAGTGTGGTGTGTACGTGGATAGAGCAGTTGTCTCGGGAACACATCTGGAGTTGCAGGATGGTCGCCAGTTATTGGTTGCTTTTCTGGACTCTTGGGCGTTAGTATATAAAAACCCACTCTGGAAACAACCGAAAACTAGGGGGGAGATTAGTTAGATCCTGGTTAGGCAGTTAGAGAGACGGGGTCACTGTGACACTGTGGCTGTTTTGGGATTGTGGGAGCTTATAGTGCTACTGTTAGGGTTGGAACTAAGGTGTTGTGTGAATAATTGTTATTGTCATGGCTGCTGTTGACAAGTTTTTGCAAGATCCGTCTCAAGAGGGGTTGGAGTGCTGCACACATGAACAATTATTAAAGATCGCTGAACATTTTAAATTGGAGGTCAGTGATAAGTGGTCTAAGGAGAGTATTAAAGCTATCATTAAAGCTAATCTAACTGACTCAGGTGTGTTAGGACCAGCTAAGTTTCAGGCTACTGGGACATGGTTGGACACTGAGGTTTTTTAAACTAGCTTGACTGTTGAACAAAAGCGGGAGCTGCTTTTGCTGCAGGCTGGCATAGAACAGCAAAGATTATATGAAAAAATTAGAGTTGGAAGAAAGTAGATTGAGTTAAATTATTGAGGGCCACGTTGCCCTTGATGCTTCCGATAGGCAAAACTCTAGCTCGTTTGATGTTGGCAATAATCTGCATTTATTTCCTCAGTTTTCTGAATGGGATCTAGATACATTCTTGCCCCTGTTTGAGCATGTTGCTGATAGTAGAGGCTGGTCTGAGCCGGACCGGACACTGCTTTTACAGTGTGTTCACAGGCAAAGCACAAGAAGCATAGCCTACGCTGCTCTCCCAGTGAATGACAGTTGGCTTTATGCCACTTTGAAGAAGGCTGTTTTAACAGCTTATGAGTTAGTACCAGAGGCTTAGCGACAGAGGTTTCAGACATGGCAGAAGGGTGGGAAACAAACCCATGTTGTGTTTGGATGGATGGATTTCAGGTGGGCATGTTTATTTGGATCAGACTGACATATGTCATTATTGCAAAGCCAGGTGCCATTGGAAGCGTGAACGCCTTAAATGGGGTGCTCAAGTGAAATCTACTGCTTATGCTGACTCTGAAAAACATGCTGGTTTTGTTTCCTCTAAGCTAGTGTAAGTGGGACGGAAGTACACTTTGGACAAGGAGGATTTTTCACTTTTTGTTTCTGAAGGCCATGTGTCCATAGTGGGGAGTAAAGCTACAGTGTCATAAAGGGATATTGGGGCTTTTAATTCATATATTGTGAGCACCAATACTGGTGACCATGTTTCGATGCGGGGAATGGGACTGGTGGAACCAGTTCCACTGCATAGATTTACATTGACAAGTGGATTGGTTCAGGGAGAGGTTATTATGGGGGTGCCCCCTGCACCTCCTCTCGAGGGGGTGGATTTAATCTTAGGCAATGATCTTGCTGGTGGCCGGGTGTGGGCCGATTGTCCGCTACCTGCACCCATAGTAACTTTTTACCCTGGTTTTGGGAAGTTGGATGAGAGTGCAGATTTTTTCCCTGGGGTTTTTACAGCTTGTGCAGTGACACGAGCTATGCACCATGCTGAATCTGCATCTGTTCCTGACCATGAAGGTGGGGGAGCAGAGGAAAGTGATTTTTTTTCTGCGTATATTTCCCTGATTCTCTTTTGTCTGTTTCTCTTAGTGACCTGATGACAGAGCAGGGAGCAGATTCTTCTCTTCATCATCTATTTGATCAGGTTTTCATGGAGGAAGAGTGTGTGGCCAGTGGGTACATGCTGAAAGATGGATTGTTGGTACGGAAATGGTTGGTGCAAGGGGAAGGTTTTGTTGGTGACCCACTCTGGCAGACTGTTGTTCCCTCTAAATTTCGCAGTGAAGTGTTACGGTCTTCCCATGGTCAATCAGGGTATTTGGGGGTCCACAAGACTAACAATTATATCCTGCGGGGTTTTTTTCTGGCATCGGTTAAAAAAGGATGAATACATCAAAACCTGCCATACCTGTCAGATGACAGGGAAGCCAGACCAGAACATTAAGCCGGTTCCCTTGTATCTAATTCCGGCAATTATGCAACCCTTTGAGCATCTCATTATTGATTGCGTTGGTCCTTTGCCCCATTCTAAGGCTGGGAGTAATTATTTGTTAACAGTAATGTGTCAGACAACAAGATATCCAGCTGCATATCCACTCCATGCTATTACTGCTAAGACTGTGGTGAAGGCTCTGATACAGTTTATTTCTATTTTTGGTATTCCAAAAGTCATCCAGTCCGATCAAGGTTCAAAATTTCCTTCTCATTTGTTTGCTCAAGTCTTGAAATTTAAAGGTAAAACATTATCAGGCTTCTGCATACCATGCTCAGAGTCAAGGTGCTCTTAAGAGGTTCTACCAGACCCTCAAGTCCTTGTTGCATAGCTACTGTGTGGAGTTAAACCGGGATTGGGAGGATGGTTTACCATGGCTTTAGTTGGCCGCTCGTGAGGTGGTGCAGGAGAACACAGGTTTTAACCCAAATGAGCTTGTTTTTGGATATGCAGTACATGGGCCACTTAAACATTTGCATGATGCTGCGAGACCTTCACAACCTCCAACTAGGTTAATTGACTATGTCAATGGCTTTAGGCATTGTTTGTGTGTGGCGGTGGAACTGGCTAGGGAGAAATTGACCTCAGAAGAAAATTAAACGCATCTATGACCGTAAGGTGGAACGTCTGTTTTAGTCCTGGTGATCAGGTTCTTGCATTGTAACCAATTGTGAGCTCCCCTTTTCATGCTAGATTTACAGGACCATTTACAGTCCTGGGCAAGCTGTCAGATCAGAACTATCTGCTGTCAATGCCAAGGCATAGGAAGTCAGCACAACTTTGCCATGTGAATTTATTAAAACCATCTTACACTCGGGATTGACAGGTATCTGCCATTAAAGGAGAGGAGCCACAGGTTGAGAAGACAGTCTTAGTAGTTCCTACAGTGGGTGGTTTAGGATTCTTGTCTGCACTTGAGAATGATGGGGTAATTCCACCTAGTGAGAGTTTGTTGACTGGCAGTTTGAAAAATTCAGATGCACTGAGGAATCTGGTTTCTTTATTTGCACACTTGTCTCAGCAGGAGGGCGCTGAGTTGTGCTGCTGTGTTGAATGAATATCATTGTTTGTTTGGTGATGTGCCCTGTCAAACTCACTTAATGCAACATGATATTGATGTAGGTGAGGCCCAGCCAATTCGGCAGTGCTTTTATAGAATAACTGAAGAAAAGCGGAAGGTCTTGGATGGGGAGATTCAGTACACGCTTGATAATGATATTGCTAAACCCTCTGCATCTAGCTGGGCTTCGCCTTGTTTGTTGGTGGAAAAGGCTGACAAAAGTTTTAGATTTTGTACTGATTATCAGAAAGTGAACATGGTTACAAAACCTGATGCTTACCCTATGCCACGCATGGAAGACTGTGTTGATCAGGTTGGCTCAGCTCAGTTTGTCAGCAAGTTTGATTTATTGAAGAGTTATTGGCAAGTTCCATTGTCTGAGAGCTAGTGAGATTTCTGCCTTTATAATTCTCATTGGTCGGTTTTCTTACTTTGTTATGAGTTTTGGCTTGCGTAATGCACCAGCAACGTTCCAGTGTCTCATAAACATGGTTGCGTCTGGTTGTCCCATTTTTGTCAGTTCGTATGAGTGGGGCGTGACAGTATACACTCTGTGTATACAAAATGACAATAAAGTTTGTCTAAGTCTAAGTCAATTGCAAAGAGTTGAAGGTCTTTAATAAATATAAATATACAAAATACCAACGGGGACCCATAAAAAATGATCAGGAACAAAAAAGAACTGTTTTCTTTTTTAATAACAAGAAATATTTTTTACATACATTTTTGGTTAGTATGTAAAACACTTTAAATGTGCATGTTAAAATAAAAACTTTGTTTTTACTTACTTTCATTTAGCATGATAACTCTGCCCATTCACATCCAGAAATGACCCCTAATGGGAACATTAAACATTCACTTATTGACATACTACCTGCTGATTTTAACACGTCATAATAAGCATAGTTAACAACAAAATGATT
Source organism: Cyprinodon tularosa (assembly GCF_016077235.1). Classification (NCBI taxonomy): domain Eukaryota; kingdom Metazoa; phylum Chordata; class Actinopteri; order Cyprinodontiformes; family Cyprinodontidae; genus Cyprinodon; species Cyprinodon tularosa. The sequence goes on along the minus strand of NW_024039006.1, from coordinate 739,222 downwards.
ATTGTGTTAAAATCTTAAAAAGCTGCAATCTCACCACAATTTATTTGCATTAAATCTTATTTTGCATAAATATACATTCAGCTTGTTTTTATTGGGTTAAAGAGTTATGGCAATGATTAGTAGCCGATGAAACAAATCTACAAAAAGTGTCCTGGTAAAACCAAGACTTTGAAGATGAAAATGGCTGAAAAGAAAAACAAAAAAAGCAAGACAAAGCAATATAAATCAAAGTTAAATGTTTGATAATATATGTCTACTTAAAAAAAAAATAATAATAAACTGAAGTGAAGTTTTGTCATTTAATTGAAAAGCTGATACTAAGATAAAATACCAGAAATAAACACATTTTTATGTGAAACATTGTGTTGCTGATAAAAGACAGGCTACCACAAAAGAAAAAAAAAACAACTAACAAAATCCACAGAAAAATGTTTAAAATTGTTGAGACATCTTTGTATGTCTGTTATTGTTTTCAAGGTGTTTCATAGAATAAACCGCTCCATGTGCTGCTTCTGGACTCTACATTCCTGTAAAGAAAAGGAAAAAGATTGAAAAAGTTTCTTTTTCGCCTTCATTTTTTGCAATCATCACTGTAAATTATGAGAGTTTGACAACGTTTCACATTTTAAAAGACTTGCAATAATTTAAACACTTTTGTGCTCATTGCTAAGAAGAAGAAAAACATTACTATGAATGTGCATCAGTAAACCATCAGAAAAAAACCTAATTATACAGTCATAAGAATTATAGATGATATAGAAGGACTATGAATAAACGTATATACCTTTCTGTTCATTTTTTCTTTTTCATTATGTTGAATTATCTATTAGCATTCACTCGATTCTAAGAAAAAATAAGATGTCAGTATTTTTCCAAAGTACAAAAACAAGTTCCTCATCTTTTGAACATAGACAGAGAGTTCCTCTAATTACTAGCTGAAGTTAAAGGCTAAATATTTCTCTAATTGCTCATTAAGTGTGGGAACAAAGACTTTATATGTCAGTTACAAGCATCTCTAATCTAAAGAAGCTCCTCGTATCATCTAACCACCAGCAACAGACTGACATATGGCTGCCCACATGTTGCTTTTAATTTTCTATGCTTTGCTGAATTAGTTTGTTTTATTTACTATTTTGTCACAAAGAAATACAAGAATTATACATCATATAGTTTTTTTTTTTTTGTTTGTTTGTTTGTTTGCAGGAATGGTTATTTGATGCTGTTTGATTTAGTTGCACATCTATTTATTTTTGTTAAATGACTTGAAAAGCATAACTTTTTAGATTTATATAGTTGTGCTTAACAATTTACATACCCTCCCATTAAAGAAAATGATACATTTCCACTAGTAATTCAAATAACACAAAACTGAAAAAGAATAAATGAATTAAAAATGATTAAATTGTTATTTTCGTGACGCTGATAACTAGCCTGATTACTCATTTCATTCACCTTCTTAGCTCCGCCCAGTTCTCATCACCGTTCATCTGATCCACCTGCTTCAGCTCTTGATTAACCAGCCTTTAATCAGTCAACAGTGCCAGATTATTCAAGCCTTAGGTGAGAGTGCTTTTTTATTTGCAAACGTCCTATATTTCATCACTAAATTTGTATTGTGTTGTATTTAAAGCTTAGTTAACAGGAAACCTTTTCAAAGTCTTCAACATTTTTGATCATAAAAAGTATGATGCATAAGTACTTTTACTAGTAACTTGTTACTGTGATTATGCAGTAACTAGGTTACTAACTTAGTTACTTTGTTAAGAACTAACTAGTAACATAACCAATTACCTTTTCTTTTATTTTTTTAAGTAATACTGCTGTTGGAGCTGAAAGCACCCACCTGTGGTTTCTGCTTCAATATTAGTGTAAACAGGATCTTCATCTGGGTCATCAGGGCTCCCTGTTAATGATAAAAAAATTAACAAAGAAAAGAATATCTAAAGCTGAAAAATGTTGAAGCATCTTTTCTCATAGCTGCTGATTCTGGTTTTCACAAGCAAACAAATATTGTTATTAAAGGACTATTTTATTATCCTGGCATAGGCTGGAATTATACCGTGTAGTATTCAAATTGAACTATATGTATAGATATATACATATCCTCCTTCCTACTGCCCACTTCGACTGAAATTTCTGACCTCATTCAAAAATCCAAGTCCTCAACCTGTTCTCTTGACCCCCTCCCCACAGCTCTGGTCAAAACCTGTCTTACCTCCCTCCTCCCCTTCATTACTTCCATTATTCATTCCTCACTCTCCTCTGGTATTGTTCCTTCACTTTTCAAAACTGCATCTGTCTCCCCGATTCTGAAAAACCTGGTTCTGATCCCGCTAACTTTAATAATCTTCTTACCATTTCTAATCTTCCCTTTATCTCTAAAATACTTGAAAAAATTGTGTCTGCTCAACTCCACACCTTTCTTACCCTCAACAGCCTTTACGAGCCTTTCCAGTCTGGTTTTCGCCCCTCTCATAGTACTGAAACTGCCCTAATAAAAATCACAAACGATCTCCTTATAGCTGCTGACTCTGGACTCCTCTCCATCCTCATCCTTCTCGATCTCAGTGCGGCCTTTGATACCATTTCTCATCCCATTCTCCTCAATAGATTATCCTCTCTTGGCATCTCTCACATCCCTCTTGACTGGTTCCGCTCATATCTCTCGACCGCACTCAGTTTATTCAGCTCAAATCCTTCACTTCGCTCCCTTCCCCTGTCACTTCTGGTGTTCCTCAAGGCTCAGTTCTTGGCCCCCTCCTCTTCATCACCTACCTTCTTCCCCTTGGCAGTATTTTCCGGAAATTCAACATTCATTTTCACTGTTATGCGGATGACACCCAGCTTTATTTATCCAGTAAACCCACTTCTTCACTCCCCCCCTTGTCCCTTACTAACTGCCAACTTGAAATTAAAGACTGGTTCACCTCAAACTTCCTTAAACTAAACAGTGATAAAACAGAACTCCTCCTCGCAAGGGCGTAGGAATATGTTTACAATTGGGGGGGACACATGTCGGAAATCTGAGATTCGTAAATATTCAACAGAAACATGTCTTAAGTACGCTACTTTAAAAAAAGGCTATTTAATCTTTTACTTTATTCCTTTATAAATGTGTCTTGCAAAAATAATGCATTTAAAATTTACATAATGCATTTGTTCATAAGATGTGAGCATATCACCAAACAAAATGACTGGAGTCTTTTATTAAGCAAAGGGAGATGTCTTTCAAGGGCTTCAGCCCTTGGCATATTTAGTGTCCGCATACGCACTAGAAAATCAAATATTTCAGTTGGATTAAAAACAATTCAGTAGGCCACAGAAGTGCAAAGTTTGATATGTTTTATTTTGTCAAACTTGCAATAATGGTCAAAAATGAATTTATATAGATTGACTGACAGAGGGAGCTGACAGTGTGGTGAAGAATTATGGACAGGGCGCTTTGAAGCATCTGGTTCAAAAACGCATTCTAAATCTTTGGTAGAAATCCATCTATCCTTCCATTTTCTGTACACCCTGTCCCTTAGTGGGGTCAGGAGGTGCTGGTGCGCCAGTCTGTCCCGACCTTTGGTAGAAATGGCGTCTTTAATTCCAATTTGCAGTACAGAACAGAGAAAACTACAGAGTTGTCAATGTTGTGTTAATCTGTTTATAGTCTAAAAAGAGGAGCCAGCAGTTTATTTGAGGAAATAAAGGTGCAGAAGTTAATTAGTTGGTTAATTAGTGGTTGTGCATCAGTTCGCTGCTAAGAATTAAAATTAATTCTCCCTGTGGTTTTAACTAACGATCAGGAGCACGGCAGATATAACATCTGTCCATTTCGGCGAATCAAAACCACACAAAAAATAAAAAATCCCAGACCGGGCTAATTTCAACACAAGTTGTGTAAGGTGACTGTTACTCACACTGACGTTTCTCTTTTTTAAAAATCTGAGTAAGTCCTACTGCTGTTTAAGCCTTTTAGTTGGTGGTGGCATTGTACTGAAATGAGATATATAAAAAAAAAATAACATTTTGGCTAGCGTGGCAAACATCTAGAGAAAGTTAGCAGTTAAATATTGGATGAGTGATCAGCCCAAGACTACAGAAGAGGATTAGGGCCACTGAAAAAAGTTAAGTGATTTTTAAATTTTATTTCAGTTTAATACAGGAAAAAAGTCAGAATTCTGACTTTTTTCTCAGAATTCTGACTTTTTTTCACAGAATTCTGACTTTAATCTCATAATTCTGACTTCTTTCTCAGAATTCTGACTTTTTTTCACAGAATTCTGACTTTAATCTCATAATTCTGACTTATTTCTCAGAATTCTGACTTTAATCTCAGAATTTTGGATCTTAATGTAGATGGGCACCATGAAGGTAGAGATGTGGAGCATTCAGCTTCACTGATAAAGATGTGAGTTGTTTGAGATGACCAGTGACATATTGGTGAAAAATTACAGAATTAGGCAACTTTTGATGTGCCCGAGGGGTCCCCCTTATAAATGGAGGAGCAGAAGGTCATTAAAACAAGAGAGCTAGTCTCTAAAACAGACATGGCTATGGCTTGATGCTAACATGTTTGTTGTTAAACATACTTTTGTTATATTACATTTGTGTTGTGTTTTCCAAATAGTGTAGAAAATGAATGGTGGGTTTATAATGTTTACCTTTTATGAGCAGGACAGGAAGCAGAGAAGTGTAGCATTACCTCCAACTAGTTAAACTCATAATTATGAAGTTATTCAACAAATTCCTCAAGTAAAAAAGTGCAACTTTTATTTTTTATTTTTTACCAGATTTGTTGATTAATTTCAAAATTATGTATTCCTTCCAAATTTCCAAATCTGAAGAATTTTTTAAACCAATATCTACATTATTTAACATTTAGTTTGTTTTAGCAGTACTTCCTGTTATATTTCTTTATACGTATATTTTACATTTTCTTGCACAGCAAGCTCAGCAGATTTGAAATTGTGTGCTTGTGTACAAGTAGTAAATCTTTACTCTAAACATATATTCTGGTTATTTTTTTAGTTAGACCTTCTTGTTTTTATATATCTGTATATTACCCCCCCCCCCCCCCCCCAACCCCGCCCCGCCCCCCAAAAAAAAACAAAAAAAAAAACACTGTAAATTGATTACAAATATTAATCATCTGTCAGATTTCTGAGAAAAAAGTCAGAATTCTGAGATTAAAGTCAGAATTCTGAGAAAAAAGTCAGAAGAAAAAAGTCAGAATTCTGAGATTAAAGTCAGAATTCTGAGAAAAAAGTCAGAAGAAAAAAGTCAGAATTCTGAGATTAAAGTCAGAATTCTGAGAAAAGTCAGAATTCTTACTTTTTTACCCATGTTAAACTAAAAAAAATTAAAAAATCAGTTAACTTTTTTTTTTCCAGTGGCCCTAATCCTCTTTCGTACAAGACTAAGGCTACGTTCACACTGCAGGCCTTAATGCTCAATTCCGATTTTTTTGTGAAATCGGATTTTTTTGCATGTCCGTTCACACTTCCAAGTATATGCGACTTGTATGTGGTCTACTGTGTGAACTGAAAGCGTTCAACCGAAGTGTCCCGCATGCGCACTCGAGGACGCGATGACGTCACATGTAGCAAGCGTCCTCAGTGTTTGCGGAAGTAAACATGACTCGTAATACTGCAGCGTATATTGCGTTCTTTAAGTTCTTCTCCAACAGGAGCAGGCACATTACGAATGAAATCTTTTTAAGAAGATCAAAAAGAAAGAGAGCCAGATTTCTTGCAATGGCGTTTTGTGGGGCAGTAATAGCAACGTCCGTACAGAGCTCTCACTTTCTCTCCATTGACTGCTCTCTGTGTTATCTTCCGCCATGGTTGTTAGTTTTTCCCACCTCCGCTTAGTAGGACGCAGATTAGTAACGTTTAGTAACATTTGTCAAGTATCAATGACGTGTAGGTCGGATGAATGCGACCTGGCCGTACAGACACAGGTCGCATTTGAAAAGATCAGATACGTATCGGATTCAGGACCACATATCCAAGTGGCCTGGGTCGCATTTGAAAAAATCCGATCTGTGTCGTTCAGACTGTCATAAAAAGATCAGATACAGGTCACATATGGGCAAAAAAATCGGAATTGGGTCACTTCAGGCTGCAGTGTGAACGTAGCCTAAGATGACTAAACCAAAAAGATTCAGTTTCTATATATGAAAGTGAACTGACAACAAATACGTTTTAAATAGGCAGCATCCCGACAGACCATTTTACCTCTTTCACAAGTTTCTGACTTCTGTATCGCTGTTTCCCTCCCTTCACTCTCACTCAGCAGTTCAGAGAGGGGAGGGGGAGTACAGTGACGTAACGCTATGCTGCGCCTTCAAAATAAAAGCACGCTAGTAAAAAAATGTCAAAATCTAATATTTTGCGGTACAATTTTTTGGGGGGGACATATCCACCTGGCTTTTATATTGGGGGGGACATGTCCCCCCGTCCCCCCCCGCTTCCTACGCCGCTGCCTCCTCGTTGCCACTAAATCCACCCTATCAAAAATCAAAAGTTTCTCACTACCCATTGACAACCTCTTAGTCTCCCCCTCCCCTCAGGTCAAGATTCTGGGTGTCATCCTCGACTCCTCCCTCTCCTTTCAGTCTCACATAAACAAAATTACCAGGTCTGCATACTTCCATCTTCGCAACATTAACCGTCTCCGTTCCTCCCTCACCACTTATACTGCCTCTGTCCTTATCCACAGCCTCATCATCTCCCGTATTGATTATTGTAATTCTCTTCTTTTCGGCCTTCCTCATAAATCTCTCCATAGACTTCAACTTCTTCAGAACTCCGCTGCTCGTGTCATCACCAGAACCCCCTCCTTCCATCATATTTCCCCTGTTCTTCACCAACTCCATTGGCTCCCAGTTCAATTCAGAATTCAATTTAAAATCCTTCTCTATACTTTCAAAGCCATCCATAACCTTGCTCCTTCATATCTGTCAGACCTCCTTCACATTGCCACCTCCTCCCGCTCCCTTAGATCCTCCTCCTCCATCCACCTCACTGTACCCCCAGCTCGACTTGTCACCATGGGGAGCAGAGCTTTCAGCCGCTCTGCTCCCCAGCTCTGGAACTCACTTCCTCCCGACCTCCGCAGTATTGACTCTCTCCCCTTATTCAAAGCCAGACTCAAAACCCATCTGTTCCAGCTCGCCTACCTGTGAATATACTGCTCTTTTACCTATCCATGATTGTTTTTTTTTTGTTTTTTATGTTCCTGTATCTGTATTTTGTATTTTCATCTCTTTTTATTTATCTTTTGTATTATTTGTAAACTGACCTTGAGTGTCAAGAAAGGCGCTGTTAAATAAAATGTATTATTATTATTAGATGTGGAAGGGCTCCCACAAAAATAAGTGTTGGCAAAAGGGAGGGAGAATGAGTACAATTCTAAGAGAAGATTGGGCCCCTGACTCCCATGTCAAGTTTTGTTTTACAGCTGGCGGAGTTAGCCGAATAATCAAACTCTTGGGAAATCTGGTCAGGGGGAACACGTAACAATTTTCACATCGTCAAAGATGGATGGATGGATGGATGGATGGATGGATGGATGGATGGATGGATGGATGGATGGATGGATGGATGGATGGATGGATGGATGGATGGATGGATGGATGGATGGATGGATGGATACATAATATATGCAATACATGTATATTACATTAATAATCAATTTATCACTATTGCCACATATTCAGATAGTGTGTGTGAGTGTTGTGATGGATTTGTATGATGATTTATATACATAATAGACTTTATACTGACTATGGAATGTGATGAGCCTATTTTTTTTTTTACATAAATTACAGTGATCTACTGATGCGATGAAACAGCAAGGGTGTGTAAATGTGATGAATTTATCTTTATTCTAAAAGTTTAAAGCCCCCCTGAAAATAAGAAAATCATCATTGTTCAATGCTGTAGTGCATGTACTGTTTACATTCCGTCTGGCCGAACTAACTGGTGTCTATGAATAAACAGAGATCAGTGGTTGTGATCTGTGGTTTTTCCTTGAATCTTAGTAAGGTTAAATATTAAAGTGTGCCGGTTTTTCTTGCTGAATAATTGTGATTGTTTAGAGGCTTTGTTCCATTCTTTGTGCTGAGATGTAGGGAAAGGAAGGAGGTTTGAAAAGGAGTATCCTCCCTAGGTTAGATAAGGGGGAAACACAGATAAATAGGTCCTTATTGTGTTTAAGATCCTCATGTCCTGTCTCTGGTGTGAATGGATAACATTTGTCTGAAATGAACATATATTTATGTCTTTTGATGGAGTGTTTCTCTTGGAAAGACTCGATATTCGTGTGTAAGGAGTCTTTATAATGCAAAGGTGGGGCAGGACCTAGTCAGAATCACACAGGGAGCTGTCTTTAGCTGTTCTGTCATTCTCCTCTGCAGAGAGAAATAAAACCTTTCCTTCCTTACTCTCAGTGCTCATTTTTACTCCACAAATTGGCGTCACGAGAACAGGATCCTTCACTGATCCGTCCGCTCGGTGGATTCTAGAAGAAGGGCTGATCACCAAAACCATATGGGTTTTTCCTCTATCTCAAATAGGCCATTTAAAGGAATAGTACACCCAAAACATGATTAGCCTTCATTTTCTACTCACCCCCATGCTGAACAACACTCTGGAGTACTTTTTTGATATCTCAAATGCATCTGGAGATCTGGGAGGCTTCTTGCTGTCTGCTGACATTCAAATAATGGAGGTCTATGGTGCCCGAGGCAGAAAGGTCCATAAAAGTCCACAAAAAACTTGTCAATATTCCTCCATACTGGTCGTTCAATGTATTCCAAGTGTCCTGAGTGGGTAGCATCCAGAATTTACTCGAAACGAAGTCATTTAGAATGTTTTTAGAGCATAAACAGTAGTGTATAGGATTTCCTGAAAGCACGCACATGCGCGCTCACGACGCTACGGAAGCCGGCAGACCAAACCAGCGCATTCAGCTCGGCAAAGAACTCATGCTCTTCCTCAACACTGAAGTCCTCAGACATTTTTCTTTCGTTGTTTCTTTCTTTGCACAGGTAAACAGCACATTTCTTCTTCTACGCTTGCATTATCGGCAGAGCAGACCCTGAATGCGCACTTTCATCTGGTTTGGTCTGCCGGCTTCCGTAGCGTCGTGAGCGCGCATGTGCGCGCTTTTAGGAAATCCTATACACTACTGTTTATGCTCTAAAAACATTCTAAATGACTTCGTTTCGAGTAAATTCTGGATGCTACCCACTCAGGACACTTGGAATACATTGGACGAGCAGTATGGAGGAATATTGACACGTTTTTTGTGGACTTTTATGGACCTTTCTGTCTCGGTCACCATAGACCTCCATTATTTGAATGTCAGCAGACAGCAAGAAGCCTCCCAGATCTCCAGATGCATTTGAGATATCAAAAAAGTACTCCAGGGTGTTGTTCAGCATGGGGGTGAGTAGAAAATGAAGGCTAATCATGTTTTGGGTGTACTATTCCTTTAAGAGAAGGAGGATTCTTCTGATGCACCGAGTGGATTGATCTCGACAGGAGGACAATAACTTCAGGAGACTGAGAGAGGAAGAAAACTAAAAAAAAACTCCTTTAAAGGTAAAAAATAAAAAAAATAAAATAAAATATTGTTATAACAAATAGTAGGCCTTAAATCTAGTGAGGGTAAGTCTTTTTTAGACCAAGGGTAAGTCTTTTTGAAAGACAGAGTTTTGAAATAGTAGGCCTTGAATTGGCTGAGGGTAAGTCTTTTTTAGATCAAGGGTAAGTCTTTTTGAAAGACTGAGTTTAGAAAAAGAAGGCCTTAAATAGGCTGAGAGTGAGTTTTTTAAAGAGAAATTGTAGGTCTTACTAAGGAAAAGTAGGCCAAGTGTTACAACAAAATAAAAAGAGAAAGCAATGATCCGGAGTAATTGTGAGCACTCAAAATAAGAAAAAGGAGAAAAAAAAGATAAATAAAAATATCTTTTAATAGAATATAACATATAATATAATAGAATATAACATATAATATAATGATAGGAACAACTTAAGAAAATTCACTGTTGTTCTATTTACTAATGCACATCTTTCTTTTTTTTTTTTACTCTTCTGCTTCGGCTGTTGTGGCTGCGGGTTCATCTCCAACGGCACCACTGAACACCTCCTGCCTTTATCCCAGTTTACCACAAGCCTGCTGCTCTCTGCTCAGCATCCACCTTATCAACTGAAGGCTACAAAAACTCTTCAAAGAGATGACGACTTTTATTACCCTGGTTCTCAGAGAGCCGAACCAGAGGAGGAAGACGACGGGGGGCGAACTGAGACCGTCATTTGACCCCCAACCAGACATACACCCAGACTTTAGTATCCCTGGGACCAACAGCGGGGATCCATCTATCACCTTTGCTCCATGGTCACTCAATAGGAGCCACTATCCACAACAGACTGCAAACAGCCCCGTATGGACCAGCTCTTCAATCAAGGAGGGGCCGCCGTAAGGACAATTTGAGTGACTGTGATAGAAAATGTGTGCAACAGGAAAAGAAAATAACAGACTGAGCCACAGCTGACTCTCCTCAAAAACTTACACTAAACTGTTCTCCATGCAAAACTCAGACAAGAACAGCTCTTCAAATGATGGTTGCTGCTACATCTGTGGCAAACCTGATCACTGGGCCAGAAACTGTCCACACAAAAAACGTGGGGGCAGAGGAGGATGTGGCAGAAGCTCAGTTCATCATGGGGGTCCACCAACCTACCGGGAGGCCAGAGAGGACAGAGAAGCTATTCTCAGCAAGGGGGATATCAGGCACAGAAGCGAGGTCACTCTACCACTAGTGAGGGAGCCGTTAGAGCGACGCCGGTTCCACAGACTGCAAGTAACACATACACACACACACACACACATAGTACATTATAGAGACATATATTTGTTTCCTGATAATTTTTTATGTTTTACTCCGGTGAGTTGCTGGTCTCATGTTTGAATTGATATTCCTTTCCATCTAATAATGGATATCCAGTAACTAAAACTCTCAATAACAGTTTGGTCAGGTTTTGTAGCATTCTGCTGCCTGAGGAAAGATTTTCTGCTTTTCTCTGCTGTTCACAGAGAGCAACTCTGACAGAGCGGTTTTTCAGCTCTACGAAAATTGTATCAATAACCGGATAGTGATATTCGTATCTAAAGGCTTATCTATCCATATGTTTGATTATATTCTTAATTTGAAACCAACTGATTGGGAAAACTATAGCTTGTTAAAACAAAATTGTCCTCTTTTTTAATAATTTTTTGTATTAATCTCTTGATTTCTTCAAACATTTATTTCTCTACTGAATCATTAATCTTTTTTTTATCTATCCCTAGATTTTTGAATTTTTTTGTAATTCTAATAATAGATTTGATATTGTGGCAAACTGATAAATTGTTTAACCCTTTCCTGAGCAGAAATCAGAGAAACGCTTTAGGTAATAGCACCTGAACCTTGTTAACTTAGATTTAACAGATATATCAGCTATATGGTAAATTCACTTTTATTACTGAAAGGTTTTCAAATAGCATAGATTTAAAAAAAGTAATTGCATACAGTATTCAGCCTATAATTTTTAGTTTGCCAAGACCAAGCAGTTTTTAACACATCTCAACCTCCAAATGTAGCTACTGTCTTCTTAGTAATTATGTGAAAAGAGCCTAAAAAAATCTGAAAATTTCTATTCCTGTTTATCTTTTTTTTTTTTTTTTTTTTTTTAAAGCACCCTTATCAGACGCGGAATTCTGTAAAACAGGAGGACATTTTAAGTGCAAATTTGATGGAGCCATTTAGCAATTAGAACTTTTGCTCTATCTATCGTCATCATTTTGAAGCAGGTGTTTGAGGAGCAGAACTTAAACTACTGAATATTTTCCACCCAGTTATCTGTTTTCTATACCCTACCAGCTTCTCCGTCAGTTTTGTTTTAGAGTGAGTTCCTGTCTTTATGTGTCATTACAAGAAATGCAGGCAGCAGAAAATGAAGCTCTAGCGGAAGTTCAATTGAAGAAACTCTGACTTATCTCCATCAATCAGAAGCTGATCCATCTCTGAAGCGAGACAATCAGCTTCGAACTACTCCACCACGAAGCCCAATCAGCGTCCTGCTTCCACTTTATAAACTCCCTCAAATCTCACCCCAGCCGCTATCCTGCAATCGCAATGTCGGATTTCGATTCAGACGACAATTAAATTTTCCCTGCTCGGAGAAGCTCCCGTCTAGCCGCTCTCATCTCCTTCTTCTGCGTTACACTCCAAGGGTATATTGCCAGGCTCCGACCTAGACTCTGCTCAGATGTCTCAACGAGCCTCCCTCTTACCTCGTCGTGATTCATCTTCCTCGCCTTCTGCTCTTCAATCTGCTCCGATTCCTGGCCGCAAAAAGACATGCAAGTCCTCCGCTCCCCTCACCAGGCGCAGAAGGCCTCCCGGATCTGTCCCAGCAGCAGTCACCGCTACGCCCGCTCCTTCTCATCGTTTCGATGCAGCCTTGGACCTTCTTCAGCTTCCTGATTCATAGCAGCTCCCCCGTCTAGTCCTTCTGGCGTTTAACAGCTCTCAGCCTCCCTCCGCTCCACCGGACTCTCTCACTCAATCCGTTTGACGCTGTCCGCACGCTCCAAACTTGGAAATCCCTGCACTGCCACGTCATCCCTGCCGCTGTCTGCTCAGACGGACCTCCCCCTCCCCTCATTCACATTAGGGAATGCCCGCTGGGCCAGCCTTAGGTAAGACGTATTCAACCATGTTTTCATTCATAATTTTCTATCTATTTGAGTTCGCTCTTTATGCTTTGTCTGCCTCTTATTCAGGCATACCTTATATTAACATGCATGCTGATATTTCCACTAGCCTCGTTCTAAATTATTCAGGGGAAATATTTTAATTTAGTCTCTCTTATTCTTCCCTCCCCTGAAGTCGATCAGCAGGTCGCATCAGCAGGTGACGTCACAGTTTTCCTTAAATCATCCGATCTCCGTCTACCAGAGATCTTTCTATTGGCCAATTTTTGGCCGCATTCAGCATCTATCGCGATTACTCAGAGCTTCTGGGGAGGCCCATCCGAATCAGTCTGTCCCCGCCGTGCACGCTTCATATATATCGTACCTCAGTCTTAGCAGCCCGTCATCTTACCACCCCTTATTATTACTTCTAATTATCGTTCTGTCTTCTTCATCATCTAACGTTTATATAAAAAAAAAAAAAAACTGATGTTTTCCATCAGTCATTTCTAAACGCCAATTGCGCTCCTTGCTAGGTCAGCTAATTTGCCATGTGCTTATTTCTCAAGGCCGCTCTTTCATTTCCCAGTTGCTTGATCCGGCAATTTCCGTCCCTCTCCTTGGTCAGATTACTGAACGTAGGCTGCCGTTCGGATCTCCTGGTCAGACTGCTTCTAAATTGGAACGAAATTTTTCTTTTCTACGTCGACATTATCTATCTCCTGACATGCTCCAAAATTTTACGGATGCTGCATCCGTAGGTTTTGGGGGGTTCTTCAGGACAGATGTTCGCGGGTTCATGGCCTCTTTTATTCACACCCAATTATCTGCTTGTGTGAGGTCTACCCTTAGCTATAGCTTGCCATTGTGGGGCTTTTGGGAAAAAAATTAAGCCCGCCCACTGCAATAACATCGTAGTAGTTGAAGCCACTAATAGGTCACTCCTCCTCCCAGTCCCTCATGCCCTTCATCAGAAGCATCACCTGGCAGCAGTCACTAACGTTTTATCATCTCAGCGCGTCATGTTTCAGGCATTCTAGGCACTTTCATTTCGCCCAAGGGTTACCCTACGTCCACTCATGGTTCCTTCACCACCTCAGCATACTCTTAGAATCATGTGGCCTTCCCTCTAGTAGGTAATCCGGGCAGTCGTTCTGGACCGAGCAGCTGCATCACAGCTACTCGCGGGGTTCTGAGGCTTCCCTCAGCTCTGGGCCGATGGTTCACCAGCTATACCTCATTCATCCGCCCAGAACTCTCATCAATTCTCGCAGCTCAGCGCTCTCTCTGCCTCTAGGTAACTCTATTACAAATACTGGTGGTGGTTCAACTCATTCTCATAATTTTCTGACCTAATCACGACCATCCTCTAACTCATTTTCTACTCCCACTCCTTATCAGTTTTCTTCATTATTCCCTGCTTCATGCAGTCTTCCATGCTGTTTCCTTGCTATATTCATGCTGTCTTCATTCTGGCTCGCATTCATGCAATCTCACCTTTATGTCAGGCATTTACATGCATTCTCCTGTGTGTCACGTCACGTCTGGTCTGTGTCTCGTCATGCATCCTCGACGCCATTTAGCATGCATTTCCTAATGCATCAATATGCACCATGTCTGTGTCCCGTCATGCATCCTTGACGCCATTTAGCATGCATTTCCTAATGCATCAATATGCACCATGTCTGTGTCTCGTCATGTCATTGTTCATATATGTTATCATCCGCAAGAATCATCCGCAAGATCATTATCAGACTCATCCGCAAGATTCATTATCAGACTCATCCGCAAGATTCATTATCAGACTCATCCGCAAGATTCATTATCAGACTCATCCACAAGATTCATTCCCTAATGCATCACATGCTCCCTATCTGTGTCTCGTCGTGTCTCGTCATGCATCCTTTACGCCATTTTGCATGCATTTTCAATGCATCAATATGCACCATGTCTGCGTCTCGTCATGTGTCTGTATCCCGTCATGTTATATGTTCTATATGGACTCATCCGCAAGATCATTATCAGACTCATCCGCAAGAATCGTTGTCAGACTAATCCGCAAGATCTTCTTTTTTAGACTCATCCGCAAGATCCATTATCAGACTCATCCGCAAGATTCATCATCATCGTCATCATAATGGGATACATCATCGTCATCATCATCATCATCATCCGCAGGATTCATCATCATCATCATCCGCAGGATTCATCGTCATCATCATCATCATCCGCAGGATTCATCATCATTATCGTCATCCGCAAGTTTCATCATCATCACCATCATCCGCAGGATTCATAATCATCATCGTCATCATCATTATCGTCATCCGCAAGTTTCATCATCATCACCATCATCCACAGGATTCATAATCATCATCGTCATCATCATTATCGTCATCCGCAAGTTTCATCATCATCATCATCAGGATTCATCATCATCGTCATCATTATCGTCATCCGCAGGATTCATCATCATTATCGTCATCCGCAGGATTCATCATCGTCATCCGCGGGATTCATCGTCATCCGCAGGATTCACCGCCGTCGTCGTCATCATCGTCATTCGCAGGATTCATCATCACCATCATCGTCATCCGCAAGATTCATCGTTATCATCATCATCGTCATCCGCAGGATTCATCATCATCGTCATCATCATGGGATTCATCGTCATCCGCAGGATTCATCGTCATCCACAGGATTCACCGCCATCGTCATTCGCAGGATTCATCATCATCATCATCGCCATCCGCAAGATTTATCGTTATCATCGTCATCATCATGGGTAAGTCATCATCATCGTCATGGGTAAGTCATCATCATCATCATCATCATCATCATCGGTAAGTTTTCGGCGTCAACCGTGGTCATCATCATCATCATCATCGGTAAGTTTTCTGCATCACCAAGCAGAAACTATATACAATGACAAAGAGTGTCATAACACATATGATCATTATTTACACAATTTGGATAAAGCAACTTTTATTGTTTCATGATTGGTAATGATTTTTAAAATGATTATTGTGGTAAAGTTTACAAGAAACCCTACACTGTTAGGAAAGCATAATACTTTTTTTTTTTTGAATACATGTATGAAATCCAAGGATTGATTTAGAATCCAGCCCTACTTTCTGTAAGATTGGTGTGAAAATCTTTCTGTGTCCAAAAAATAAAGTTAAAGGTTAATTCCAAACTTGTCATTGCTAAAAGTGCTTCTTACAAAGGTGGTGTGATAGGAGAAGATTCATCTAAGAATGGATTTCTGAGTTGATCCTGTTTAGAAAGAAAAAGATCAGAATGCAAGACTAACATCTTGTTTATTCATTTGTTCATTTTCTTAATATCTAAAAAAAAATGCTTCTAAAACAAATTGTTGTGCTCTCATTCAGATTGTATGGACTGAAAACATGTTCCTATTAGCTTGCGTAAACTTTTTTTATTTCAACAACTTAATAAAACAAACATTTATCCTATAACCGCTTGGCAGGAAGGATAGAGCTGAATCTTATTGAGAGAGAGACAAGTCAGGAGATAACATGACTTTCCCCCATGTTTGTATCAAAGCATTGGTCCTTCCTAGTTTTTATTAATTAGAATTTAACGACGCTCTGAAGCAAAGATCCTACCAACTAGTGAAACATTTTATAGACCACCAAAACAAAATAATTAGTTGTTGCTCGATGACTGAGAATAAATCAATAGTCAGTGCCTAAATTCTGAGTCATCAGTAAAGATTTTACGGTAGAAATAGTAAGAATATGTTTTTGGGAGATAAGGAATAACGGTTAGATTTAAACAAAAGAACAAACAAAGTGTTTCATTAGTTATACACTTTAACAAATTCTAAATTATTCCTATCTTTTGTCTGACAAGACAACAAAGTTTGACTAAAATTAGAATTTGAAACTGGCCCCGATTCATTTATAGTTCTAGTTGTAATAACTATGGTTTGCCTAATGTTAGCACAAAACATTTTCTTAGGTTTTAGACAAACATTTTTGGGTAATAGGAGAAATGAAAAGGATGATTTTTTTTTTTTTTAGACTAAAGCAGTGGAGAGGTATTTGACTAAACACTTGCATATGGTTTTATGATTGAGTAACTCGAGATGTCCGTAGGCTCGTTCTTTTCTAAGCATGAAAAACAGCCACATTACCAGGAAACTAACTGTTCACCTTATAGCTCTGTGTTGCTGGTCCAACCTAAAAGGCTTTGTGAAACAGCTGATTTTCCTGCCCGTGGCTGAATAGCCCATATTCAGGACCGGTAGGTTTAAGGTGAGCCCAAATTATATCTATAGTACCTTTCAGTAAAAAGAAAAAGTAAAGTTTAGTACATCAACAAAACAGGAAAAACAAAAATGCAGTCAAACTTAAAGTAATGGTATTTATCCTACAGTTGAATTAACTCGGCTAAGGGCCTATCTAAAGAAAAATAGAGTTTAAATCTTAATTCAAGGCAATGTACATTCCTTGAAATACGGCCTGGATAGTTTCTCCATGTTTAGTCAGGGGGTTTGCAGATCAGTCTGGAGCCTGAAGATGAAGCAAAGTGAGGAGATACGGTAGGGGTGGGGGGTTGGGTTTTATGAGAAACAGCACACAATGTAGGGTAAAAGTTCTTCTCAGAATTATTCTTGTTTATGAAAGGACTCTTAATGGGGGAAAAAAAGGATTTCTCGTAATACTACTGACTATTGATTGTGAGATGTAATTTTACCTAAAGGGCGTAATATCATTCTTTGTAAAATAATGTAAAATTTATCATCTAGAATGTTTACTGATCCGACACAGCTGAAATTCTGATCCTGTAGGTTTTTTTACATGGTTTTATCTTCTGCAGACCGATATAGTTCTGACTAAACAGTCAGGCAGAGTGGTTATATCATGTTTAAGGGTTTAAAAGAGTACAAACATGATGGTTTAATTGTAAAAAATAAATAGCCCAACTAATTCAATTAAAAACATTATATTCACATGACTATACTAGTTAGTTATACAAAGGAATGATGGTATGATCACTAAAAGCGTAGATGTTTAAGACTACTTAGAGGTTGGTTTGAATCTTGTTGCATTCATGATATGGAATCTCTTCATAAAAAAAAAAAGAAAAAAAAGATAGACAAGCAAAAACATAAAGTAGCAGATCTAAAACAACTAATTTTGATGAGGAAAAATATAACAGCAGTATAAGCTAAGCAGTTTACATTTTAACCATACAGCGAATGTCACCCTAATCTGCTCCTGAAATGTTTTTGTAAGTTTTTACAGCTTAAATAATAGTGGGTAATGCTTTGTTTTTCTTACATGTTCAGTCAACAGATGTTTGATTTAGACACCATTGGATAATTCTGTAATCGATTACTTCTCCTTTAGATTTGCATCAGTAAAAAAAAAAAAGAAGAAAAACCTATTACCTTCCCTTGTGTAACTCTTATTTCCATGTTATACTAGTAGGTCTCCCATAGAATGAGTCAACAGAGTAATGCCTTTATCTAAAAATTTTATTTTGTGCTTGTTTGTATTGAGAAAAGTTAGGGAAATAAAAAAGTTTATAAAAAGTGGTAGAAAAATAGGTTCTCCGGAAAAGATATATAAAAAAAAAGATAATTTTTTTTCATGGTCAAATGATGAAAACAGAGATACTGATTATCTAAAATGCTAAATACAGTCCATCATTTCGTAAATAGAAAGATCTTGCAAATTGCTTGATTCATCATGTCATACAGCTACAGTTATGAGCGTATAATGTGGTTTTGCCTACATAAGCATTTGTAAACAAGTTCTAGGAGAAACGGTCTGTAATGTGAGTTTTTGCTTGTTTATAATTCACTATCTTTCAAGGCACAAACTTTCCTCCAAGTGTGATATTAATACCAGAATGTTTATTTGATTGTTCTTGTGTTTGGTTACAGGAGTATGGTGGAGACATAGGACAAGGATATTTGAGGATAAGAGGCAATATTATTGACTTTTATACTGTGAATAACCTAAAATTTCTACTTAAATGGGATTTTAGTAAAGACTGAAATATAAAATATATTTCTTCCAAAATAAAGCAAAGGTTTTAGACAGATTACTTTACTGCAAAATGAGGGTTGTAAACTGCAGATTTGTTTTTTAAAAAATGCAATGAAGTAGCAACTAGCACTTTCTGCTGCCTACATTTCTTGTAATGACACATAAAGACAGGAACTCACTCTACAACAAAACTGACGGAGAAGCTGGTAGGGTATAGAAAACAGATAACTGGGTGGAAAATATTCAATAGTTTAAGTTCTGCTCCTCAAACACCTGCTTCAAAATGATGACGCTAGATAGAGCAAAAGTTCTAATTGCTAGATGGCTCCATCAAATTTGCACTTAAAATGTCCTCCTGTTTTACAGAATTCCATGCCATCTGACAAGGGTGCTTTAAAAAAAAAAAAAAGATAAACAGGAATAGAAATTTTCAGATTTTTTTAGGCTCTTTTCACATAATTACTAAGAAGACAGTAGCTACATTTGGAGGTTAAAGTGCGTTAAAAACTGCTTGGTCTTGGCAAACTAAAAATTATAGGCTGAATACTGTATGCAATTACTTTTTTTTAATCTATGCTATTTGAAAACCTTTCAGTAATAAAAGTGAATTTACCATATAGCTGATATATCTGTTAAATCTAAGTTAACAAGGTTCAGGTGCTATTACCTAAAGCGTTTCTCTGATTTCTGCTCAGGAAAGGGTTAAACAATTTATCAGTTTGCCACAATATCAAATCTATTATTAGAATAAAAAAAATCAAAAATCTAGGGACAGATAAAAAAAGATTAATGATTCAGTAGAGAAATAAATGTTTGAAGAAATCAAGAGATTAATACAAAAAATTATTAAAAAAGAGGACAATTTTGTTTTAACAAGATATAGTTTTCCCAATCAGTTGGTTTCAAATTAAGAATATAATCAAACATATGGATAGATAAGCCTTTAGATACGAATATCACTATCCGGTTATTGATACAATTTTCGTAGAGCTGAAAAACCGCTCTGTCAAAGTTGCTCTCTGTGGACAGCAGAGAAAAGCAGAAAATCTTTCCTCAGGCAGCAGAATGCTACAAAACATTTGCAATCCATAGACTGTCATCTAACAGGTTTGTACGATAGATATTTCCATCAATGACTGAATAGTGAAAAGAAAAAAAAAAGGATTCTGTCTATTTAAAAAACCCAGGGAGTGAATTGAGTGAACAAAAACTAACTTTAAACATATTGTGTTTCAGATGCTTTGTGGCTCAGATCGTGACACTGTGGCTCCACCTTATCAGCTGATCGAATCAGGATTTGCCAAAGACAGATACCGCGACTTTTGAATGTATATAATGCTACGGCACGCTGTTCCCAAATCTAATAAAGATGCTGACACATCCTCTTCCGTATGAAAAGAAATCTGATTCAGACCATGGTCAGGAAATCCGCAAAGAGTCTCTCATCTTTTTCTAAGTGGTGTATTTTTTACCCCCTCCCAAGGTCCGAGCCCCTCATGGTGGACACTGTCACCTTTGTATAGAATGCCCCGGTCAGCCATCATTAAGTCACCCATCTTAAATGTTTCCTGAGTGAGAACAGGTCTATCCAATTAGATAACACATTGATACTATGTATTCCATGTCAAATTTTAAGGGAATATGTTGAGTGTCGTGTAAATCTAAAAAGGGATTTATTTACAGTTATTTTGATCTATTGCAGCTGTTCGTTGCAGAACTTGGTTGTCAGATTAAGGCCTCATCATTTAAAAAAAAACTAAATCATCTAATATGTTTTTTATCTGCCTTTCATTTTTCTTTTAAAGCAGGTTGTGTGAGGCATTATAGAATTTCTTAATAAGCTTACATGTACTGTACAAGTAAGCAACAAGCTGATAATTTTATTCATCAGATCAAGAAGAACCTCTCATGAAGTGAGAGAAGATAACTGCGTCTTTTCATGTGACTTGTAAAGTATTCATTTTTCATATTCAAACTCCTGCAAACCTTAAATTGAATTAATAGATTTTCTGTCATTTCATTAATAGAACATGGTAAATCTAGAGGGGGGTAGTAATTGGTTACATTTACGCAGTTAGATTTAATTGAGTAACTATTTAAAGACCAAAGATTTACTTTAAGGAGTAGGTTTATTGTGTCATACTTTTTACTTAACTACTCCTACTTAATTAAGTTCTCTAAATATTTTCACCTTTGTGAGTGACTTGAACTATTCTTAATTTAGGTAAACATATAGTAAACAGTAGATATTAGTTGAAATTTATTATCTCATCCTTGTTGGGATCTGGAGTAGTTCCACCTTTCTCCAGCAGAGTCCGCCATGGATCCTCCTGAGCTGAGCCTTCGACACACCTGAGGCGCATCTCATCATCAGAGGACCCACAGTATATAACCTGCCTTCAGACCTTGCCTCAACGCCGCAGTGTTAAATCCAGTTTGTTTAGCACCTGAGCCTAGCATGTTCTAAGAACCTTTGTTGCTCTTGAGTCCTAATAGGGTTCTAATCCCTTTTGTCTCTGCTTTCAGGAATCCAGTTTTTCCCTTGTGAGCTCTGGATGAGCTTAACCTGCCGAGCCTGCCCTCTGAGCCAAACCTGAAGACTCTTCTCTGGATTCCCATGCAGCTCTGGACTAAGAGCTGGAAACCCAAAGCCAAGGTCTGCCCTCACGTTAGAAGTAAGACGCTGAAGCGGTTATTGGACTCTGCTGAACTAAACAGTCTCTGGACCCAACAGTTCCTCTCTCAAAGCCAAACCCGGACTTCTCTAGGTATAAACCTGAAACTCTCAAACTCAAACTCATCTGCTTCCAAGCTAACTGAATTCCGTGTGCTTGTGATCAATAAAACTTGTTAAACTTTTCATCCGTTTCCGTGGTGTTCTGCATACTGGGCTTTTCTGAAACCCATCATGACAGAACACTGCGGCCAAACACAAGGCCCAGCAGATCACCTCCGTCGTCGGTTGGAAGAGCAAGATGCTCAAGTCTAGGGACAAACTCAAACCCTCCGTGAGTTGCATTGCATGGTCAATTACCATAATCAAATGCTTCAGAGTTATGCTAACATTATGAGCAGTGCTAATGCCACGCCAGCAGCACAACCATTTCCAGGTCCAGTTCCGCCTCCAAGGTCACCGGCGGTGACGTCATCACCTGAGTTCCGCCCTAGTCTACCTGAGAAGTTTTCAGGTAATATGAAGGACTGTAAAGGATTTTTGTTTCAATGTTGTTTAATTTTCCAAAACTCTCCTGGCAGTTTTCCAACTGATCAAAAGAAGATAACTTTTATTCTGTCCAAACTAACTGGAAGAGCCCTGGAATGGGCTGAGGCAAGGTTTACCTCCGAAGAAAGCCTCAGTTGTCAAATACACAGATTTTGTTTCTGAATTCTCTCAAGTATTTAACCAAGAAACTGATCAAACCATTGACTCTCGTGCTCTTTTGAACCTTAGACAGGGAAATTCTTCGTTAGCGGATTTCTCCATTAACTTCCGGGTCAAAGCTGCAGCTTCCGGATGGAATCAAAGTGCTCTAAAAAGCGCTTATTTCATGGCTTTGAACGAAAGCATCAAAGATGAACTAGCAACCCTCGACAAACCCACAACACTTGAAGAATTAATCCGCCTGACAATTAGGGTGGATAACAGGATCCGAGCTAGAAACGGCTCAAAACCAAGGAATCTAGATTCTTTTGTCTCTACCCCTGCTTCTAATAATGTGACTGTTTTTTCTGCTCCCACAGAACCTTTTTCCAAGCCGAGGTCTAAAACCCAGTCACTCCCTCTGCCTATTCAGGCCTCTCATGCTGGAGAGACGGAAGCCGAACCCATGCAGGTTGGACATACTAGGCTAACTCCTGAGGAAAGACAGAGACGTTTTTTGAGCAAACTTTGTATCTACTGTGGTGAGAGTGGCCATTTAATCGCTTCATGCCCAGCTAAATCAAAAGCCGGGGCCCGTCAGAGGTTCTGAGGAGTCTGACGGGCCATGTAAACTCTGAAAAATCTCCTCATCTGATGCTCCCTGCCACTTTATTTTTTTCTGATCAGAACCTCACCTTGTCTGCTTTCATCGATTCAGGCTGTGAACGGAATTTAATTGACTCCAATCTTGTCCAGCAGCTTCAAATAGAAACAGTCCCTCTAACCCAGCCTCTTTGTGTCTCCGCTATTGATGGAAAGAAACTCCACCAGGTCACCCATCAAACGCAACCTCTCGAGCTATTAATCTCAGGTAATCATCGAGAAACCTTAACATTTTTTGTTTTTCCCTCTGCATTTTCCCCTCTGGTGCTTGGATTTGAATGGCTGGAACGACATAATCCCCATATAAACTGGGCTGATCGTCATGTGGAATCTTGGTCGACCTCATGTCATGAAACGTGCCTCCGTTCGGCAGCTCCCGCTGTGAGGCCCCCTAGAGGTGGGGGGGAGATGGACTCTCCTGACCTTACTTCTGTCCCTTCCGAGTACCATGATTTGGCTCCTGTCTTCAGTAAGGTCAGTGCTACGTCCCTTCCACCTCACAGACCATATGACTGTGCGATTGAGCTATTACCAGGAGCGCCTCTACCCAGCAGTAGACTTTATAATATCTCCAAACCTGAACGAGAAACTATGGAGAAATATATCAATGAGTCATTAGCTGCTGGAATAATTCGTCCTTCTTCTTCTCCGTTGGGTGCAGGTTTCTTTTTCGTCGGCAAGAAGGATGGTTCACTAAGACCCTGTATCGACTACAGAGGCCTGAACCAAATAACATTTAAAAATAAGTACCCACTCCCATTACTCGCTTCAGCTTTTGAACCTGTTCAAGGGGCTACTGTATTCACCAAGCTCAATTTAAGGAATGCTTATCACCTTCTCAGGATTCGAGATGGAGATGAGTGGAAGACAGCCTTTAAAACTCCCTTGGGCCAGTTTGAATATTTGGTCATGCCTTTTGGTCTAACTAATGCCCCTGCATGTTTTCAAGCCTTGGTAAACTATGTTCTCGGAGACTTTTTGAATGTGTTCATTTTCGTCTACATTGATGACATACTCATTTATTCTAAGGATCTTTCTGAGCATAAAAAACATGTCTGCCTGGTATTACAAAGATTACTGGAGAACAAACTTTTTGTCAAAGCCGAAAAATGCGAGTTTCATCAGTCTTCAGTCACCTTTTTGGGGTTTGTGCTCGAGGGCGGGCAGGTCAAGCCTTCTGAAGATAAGATAAAGGCAGTTTTGGAGTGGCCGGTACCTGAAAACCGTAAGCAGTTGCAGAGATTCCTGGGTTTCGCCAACTTTTATCGAAGATTTATCATGAATTACAGTCAGACAGCTCTTCCACTAACTTCTCTTACTTCAGTCAAAAGAACCTTCCAATGGACCCCCGAGGCACAAGCTGCATTTGATAAACTTAAGACTTTGTTTTCCAGAGCTCCTGTGCTAATCCAGCCCGATCCTTCAAAGCAATTCATCCTCGAAGTAGATGCTTCCGACTCTGGTGTGGGGGCAGTCTTATCTCAAAGACTCGACACGGATCAAAGAGTTCACCCGTGTGCCTTTCTCTCACAGACTATCCTCCGCAGAGCAAAACTACGACGTTGGAGACCGTGAACTCTTGGCCATCAAACTGGCATTGGAGGAATGGAGACACTGGCTGGAGGGAGCTGAGCACCCGGTTCTTGTTTGGACTGATCACAAGAACCTAGCTCACATCCAGTCTGCTAAACAAGCCAATCCTTGTCAGTCAAGGTGGTCTCTATTTTTCTCTCGCTTCAACCTCATAATCTCTTACAGACCCGGATCCAAGAACGTCAAACCCGATTCTCTCTCTCGTCTTTATTCCGTTGATCAATCCGAGACGCCTGAACCTGTCCTTCCCGCTTCCTGCACTGTTGGAGTGGTTACCTCCGATCTTATTAACTCTGCCCTGGCTTCTGAACCTGACCCAGGTAACGGTCCTCCAAACCGAACTTATGTCCCTTCTTCTGTTAGATCTCGCCTGATACAGTGGATGCATACAGCCAAGTTTTCCACTCATCCGGGGGTGAGCAGAACCATCGCCTTAATCTCTAGACGTTTCTGGTGGCCCACCCTGCATAAGGATGTCAAGGAATATGTTTTGGCTTGCTCTACCTGTGCCAGAAATAAGGCTTCACACCAACCACCCTCAGGTCTGTTGCATCCTCTTCCAGTTCCCACGCGTCCATGGTCTCACATCGCTATCGACTTCGTCACTGGTCTTCCCATCTCCCGAGGTATGTCCACAATCTTTACCATCGTCGACCGATTTTCAAAGTCTTGTCATCTGATCCCCCTCAGGAAACTTCCCACGGCCTTTCAAACCGCTCAGCTCCTGGTCAAACACGTCTTTCGTCTTCATGGAATCCCTCAAGAAATTCTCTCGGACCGTGGACCCCAGTTCATTTCTCAAGTCTGGAAGGCTTTCTGTTCAGCACTCAACTGTAAGTCTTCACTAACCTCCGGTTATCATCCACAGTCCAACGGTCAAACCGAAAGAATGAACCAGCAGCTTGAGTCTACCCTTCGTTGTCTAACTTCTAATAACCCCACCGACTGGAGCCAATACATCACATGGATTGAATACGCCCACAACTCTCTCAAGTCAGCTTCCACCGGCCAGTCACCATTTCAGGTTAGTCTTGGTTATCAACCTCCACTTTTTCCTGCAGACGAGAGAGATTTCGGTCCAATCAGTCAACCAACACATCCGTCGATGTCAACGCATCTGGAGAGACACCATCGCTACACTCAATCGTTCCTCGGAAACAACTAAACGCTTCGCCGACTCTAAGAGACGTCCTGCCCCAGAGTACTGAGTACAAGAGGTATGGCTTTCCACTCGGGACATCCCCCTCAAGGGGATGTCTCGCAAGCTTTCACCTAGATACATTGGTCCATACAAAATTGCCCAGATTATCAATCTGTCAGCCATACGCCTGCAACTTCCCCCGACTCTTCGCATCCATCCCACGTTCCACGTCTCTCAGGTTAAACCAGTCATCTCTAGTCCTTTGTGCCCTCCATCCGACTCCCCTCCACCCGCCCTGGAAGTCGATGGACATCCTGCCTTCACCGTCCGCCGGATCGTGGACTCCCGTCGGCGAGGTCGCGGTTGGCAGTACCTCGTCGATTGGGAGGGCTACGGTCCGGAGGATCGCCAGTGGGTTCCTGGCTCCTACATCCTCGACCCGTCGTTGATCGAGGAGTATGAGCGCTCTCTCCCATCGACGTCTTCTGGACCGCCAAGAGGCGGTCGTTGAGAGGGGGGTACTGTTGGGATCTGGAGTAGTTCCACCTTTCTCCAGCAGAGTCCGCCATGGATCCTCCTGAGCTGAGCCTTCGACACACCTGAGGCGCATCTCATCATCAGAGGACCCACAGTATATAACCTGCCTTCAGACCTTGCCTCAACGCCGCAGTGTTAAATCCAGGTTGGTTAGCACCTGAGCATAGCATCTTCTGAGAACCTTTGTTGCTCTTGAGTCCTAATAGGATTCTAATCCCTTTTGTCTCTGCTTTCAGGAATCCAGTTTTTCCCTTGTGAGCTCTGGATGAGCTTTAACTACCGAGCCTGCCCTCTGAGCCAAACCTGAAGACTCTTCCCTGGATTTCCCATGCAGCTCTGGACTAAGAGCTGGAAACCCAAAGCCAAGGTCTGCCCTCACGTTAGAAGTAAGACGCTGAAGCGGTTATTGGACTCTGCTGAACTAAACAGTCTCTGGACCCAACAGTTCCTCTCTCAAAGCCAAACCCGGACTTCTCTAGGTATAAACCTGACACTCTCAAACTCATCTGCTTCCAAGCTAACTGAACTGTCATCTTCACATACTCCAGTGAACCAGTCCCCAGGCCTGAACCAGTTCCTGTGTTTATTCCGTGTGCTTGTGATCAATAAAACTTGTTAAACTTTTCATCCGTTTCCGTGGTGTTCTGCATACTGGGCTTTTCTGAAACCCATCATGACATTCCTAAGGTCATCCTTAGTGGTGTTTACAGCTTTAGGCTGCTTTTACTAAATCTCTGAGCTTGCAGACTGCTTTCTTGTGTTGATTGGGTTGAAGGGCTACCTTTTGGTCCGAATAATCATTCTAGGTTGAATTGATGGTTGGACTTTGACTTTGACATTTTGATGTTTATTTGTTCTGTTGGAGGATGTACTTGTTACAGCAATTTTGTGTTGTGCTACTATGACAGTTTAAATTTTTTTGTTTTCTCGCTCTTATTCTTAAAAAAGAAGTATTTTCTTTTATTTTGCTTATGATCACCTAGATGTCTATTTTTGAAACAACAGCTTAATTCGAGTGATTTGTCTCAATGGAGGTACTGCCTTAAACTGCTGCATAGTGATGGAGACTGAAGTATTGATGTTTGTCCTGATTCTTGTTGTTTTTGTTTTTGCTATTATTACAAACATTACAAATTATGTTATTTTACACATTTATATTTTGATGTATTCAATATTATTTATAGTTTTTGCTCTGTTTTATTTTTGTTTGTAATTGTTCCTTTAAGGAACAAAAGGGAGGAATTGTGATTTGTGGTTTTACCTTGAATCTTAGTAAGGTTAAATATTAAAGTGTGCCGGATTTTCTTTCTGAATAATTGTGATTGTTTAGAGGCTTTGTTCCATTCTTTGTGCTGAGATGTAGAGAAAGGAAGGAGGTTTGAAAAGGAGTTTCTTCCGTAGGTTAGATAAGGGGGAAACATAGATAAACAGGTCCTTATTGTGTTTAAGATACTCATGTCTTGTCTCTGGTGTGAACGGAAAACAGTTGTCTGAAATGTTTATCTGAACATATATTTATGTCTTTTGATGAAGTGTTTCTCTTGGAAAGACTCAATGTGTTTGGATCTGGAGCTGTACCACCTTTCTCCAGCAGAGTGCGCTGTGGATCCTCCTGAGCTGAGCCTCCAACACACCTGTGGCGCATCTCGTCATCAGAGGATCCTCCACTATATAACCTGCCTTCAGACCTTGCCTCAACGCCGCAGTGTTGATCTAGTTTGGTTAGCAACCTGAGCCTAGTAAACCTGAGAATCTTTGCTATCTCCAGTTGAG
Organism: Cyprinodon tularosa; assembly: GCF_016077235.1. Taxonomy (NCBI): domain Eukaryota; kingdom Metazoa; phylum Chordata; class Actinopteri; order Cyprinodontiformes; family Cyprinodontidae; genus Cyprinodon; species Cyprinodon tularosa. The sequence goes on along the minus strand of NW_024039006.1, from coordinate 711,399 downwards.
ATAAGATTCTAACTCTTCATTGTTTTTTGCCTCACAGGAATCCTGTCTCTTCGCCTAGCCTGCCCTCGTGAGCCAAACCTGAAGACTCTTCTCTGGATTCCCTTGCATCTCTTGGCTAAGAGCTGGAAACCGAAATCAAGGTCTGCCCTCAAAGTCAGAAGTAAGACGCTGAAGCAGTTATTGGACTCTGCTGAACAAACAGTCTCTAGACCCAACAGTTTCCTCTCTCAAAGAGAAACCCGGACTCCTTCAAGGTATTCATCAGCAAACTCAAAGACTCATAACTCATCAGTCCATGTGCTAACTGAACTGTCATCCCTGCAGACTCCAGTGAACCTGCCCCCATGCCCGAACCAGTTCCTGTGCAATATTCTTGTGCTTGTGTTAACAATAAACCTTGTTAAACTTTTCATCAGCCTCCGTGTGTGTTCTGCATATTGGGTTTACTCTGTAACCAATCATGACACAATGTTCGTGTGTAAGGAGTCTTTATAATGCAAAGGTGGGGCAGGACCTAGTCAGAATCACGCAGGGAGCTGTCTTTAGCTGTTTTGTGTCGTTCTCCTCTGCAGAGAGAAATAAAACCTTTCCTTCCTTACTCTCAGTGCTCATTTTTACTCCACATGGTCTAGCTAGGGAGGACCAACATGGTGGCTGGTGACTTCACAGCAACGGGTACCACCAACGGCGAATCGGCTATTCAGTGAATAAAGAGATCAGTGGGGTATTCCAGCCTTTTATCAGTCATCAGTGCCAGATTATTCAAGCCTTAGGTGAGAGTGCTTTTTTATTATCAAACATCCTATATTTCATCACTAAATTTGTATTGTGTTGTATTTAGAGCTTAGTTAACAGGAAACCTTTTCAAGGTCTTCAACATTTTTTATCATAAAAAGTATGATGCATAAGTACTTTTACTAGTAAATTGTTACTGTGATTATGCAGTAACTAGGTTACTAACTTAGTTACTTTGTTAAGAACTAACTAGTAACATCACAAATTACCTTTTCTTTTTTTTTAAGTAATACTGCTGTTGGAGCTGAATGCACCCACCTGTGGTTTTTGCTTCAATATTAGTGTAAACAGGATCTTCATCTGGGTCATCAGGGCTCCCTGTTAATGATACAAAAATTAACAAAGAAAAGAATATCTAAAGGTGAAAATGTTAAAACATCTTTTGTCATAGCTGCTGATTCTGCTTTTCACAAGCAAACAAATATTGTTATTAAAGGACTATTTTATTATCCTGGCATAAGCTGGAATTATACCGTGTAGTATTTAAATTGAACTATATGTGTAGATGTGGAAGGGCTCCCACAAAAATAAGTGTTGGCAAAAGGGAGGGAGAATGAGTACAATTCTAAGAGAAGATTGGGCCCCTGACTCCCATGTCAAGTTTTGTTTTACAGCTGGCGGAGTTAGCTGAATAATCAAACTCTTAGGAAATCTGGTCAGGGGAACACGCAACAATTTTCACATCGACAAAGATGGATGGATGGATGGATGGATGGATGGATGGATGGATGGATGGATGGATGGATGGATGGATGGATGGATGGATGGATGGATGGATGGATGGATACACAATATATAATACATGTATATTACATTAATAATCAATTTATCACTATTGCCACATAATCAGATAGTGTGTGTGAGTGTTGTGATGGATTTGTATGATGATTTATATACATAATAGACTTTATACTGACTATGCAATGTGATGAGCCTATTTTTTTTTTACATAAATTACAGTGATCTACTGATGCGATGAAACAGCAAGGGTGTGTAAATGTGATGAATTTATCTTTATTCTTAAAGTTTAAAGCCCCCCTGAAAATAAGAAAATCATCATTGTTCAATGCTGTAGTGCATGTACTGTTAACATTCCGTCTGGCCAAACTAACTGGTGTCTATGAATAAACAGAGATCAGTGGTTGTGATCTGTGGTTTTTCCTTGAATCTTAGTAAGGTTAAATATTAAAGTGTGCCGGTTTTTCTTGCTGAATAATGGTGATTGTTTAGAGGCTTTGTTCCATTCTTTGTGCTGAGATGTAGGGAAAGGAGGGAGGTTTTAAAAGGAGTATCCTCCCTAGGTTAGATAGGGGGGAAACATAGATAAACAGGTCCTTATTGTGTTTAAGATCCTCATGTCCTGTCTCTGGTGTGAACGGAAAACAGTTGTCTGAAATGTTTATCTGAACATATATTTATGTCTTTTGATGAACTGTTTCTCTTGGAAAGACTCAATGTTCATGTGTAAGGAGTCTTTATAATGCAAAGGTGGGGCAGTGCTCATTTTTACTCCACATTGTCTAGCTATGAAGTACCAATATGGTGGCTGGTGACTTCACAGCAACGTGTACCACCAATGGCCAATCGGCTATTCAGTGAATAAAGAGATCAGTGGGGTATTCCAGCTAAAACTGATACAACTGTTTGTTTTGCTTCAACCTTCTGCCTCCGATTGACATGTTTGATGTCATGCATATCACTGCATTTCATTGGTCAGAAACATTCTGAATTAAGACCAAAGGCGTGTTTGCTCCTGGCAAGATGTATTTTAATGAGTGTGTGAATTCACATATCTCATGACAATTCAACTTTCTTGTAAGGTATTTGATAGGAACTCGGCAGAAGTATTCAGATCTAAAAATATACATTCATGCTTTTAATGTGTTAGAGAAACTTTTATTTTCATGTTGAAGCTCATTAAGTAAGAACTTTGAAATTTTTAAAGAAAAGAATAATAAAGAAATAATATTTCAAAGCATTAAAATCTGTCAACTTAAATCAGCCAGTTGTTGCATCTCTGACTTCTTCAAGAAATATAGTTTACCTTTGATTGTGGCCCGGTGAAATGACTCATACTCAACATCACCTGCAAAACAAAAATAGGTCAAAGTCAGAGTAAAGGAAACGTGTTATATAATTTCAACTCAAACATTTAGATTTCAATTTAGTTAAATTTAGGTGTAAACCAGGTTTAACTTATTTTCCTTCATTCACGGAACACACTAAAATATGGGTGTTTTGATAAATATTTATCAAATCAAAGATTTGGGGAAGTTATTTAAAATCTAAATCAAATACAAAGCTACTAACCGTGCAGCAGAGAGCTGTAAACTTGACTGTCTGTTTGGTTGACTCCATGATTGATGGTGGGGCTCTGACTGCTGCTTTCTGACCTAAATTATGTTAAAAGTTAAACTTAAATTTAAAGTATAGATGATGATGAATGTTAAGATCAAAGGAAAGTGAACACTGATGTACCGACCTGATGCAGCAGAAATCTGTGGACAAAAAGGGGAATTAGTTGCATTGTGATACAAATTGTTTCCTTTCTCAGTTTTGTCAAAGCAGTGAAATAGATTTAAATTATTTAGTTGTTTAAGTATTTAAGTCACTACATTGTCCGCCACAGTATGAAAAGAAGAAGCGTCTCACCTTTGGACCGTTTGTAGCACCACAACAGCAGCAGCAGGAAAATGAGAATTATTCCAATAAACGGTCCAACAATCATCAGCACAACAAATGAAGAGTCAACAGGACTGGACAGAGACACTGTAACAAAGAAAAATTAAAGATACGAAAGCACATTTGACACTGACAATAAATTAGTATACACTGTAACAGTGCCTATTTAAAACAACCACCCTGACAGCGATTCATTCCTAAACACAATATTATTCCTGCCATATTTTAGTGCATCAGTATTTACAGGAATACATTTTTATCATAGATTTTTTGTTTCTTTTATCATGGCCCTCTCTTGCCTGCTTTTTTTGTCATCAAATATTAGATAAATACAGTTACAAAAAAATCAGGGGATGTAAACCTTTGAAAACAAAGCTTAAGTGAATAATCTGCATTTTCATCCTCTCACCTCTAACAGCCATCCAGCTCTGTGGTGACTCGTTTCCTGAATGTTCACACTTGTAGAAACCTTCATCTGACTTTGACACTGCAGAGATCTTCATTTCCTCTCTGCTGTCATTGTGGATCAGTTTGTTATTGTGATAGAAAAACACATTGGAGAGAAGTCTTTGTTCTTTATCTCTGCAGCTCAGAGTAACAGGATCTCCCTCAGTCACAGGATGGACGGGGCTCACCAGGATGATACTATAATATTTATCTGCAAAACAGTTAAGATAATAAGGTTTTGGTCAGCAATCAGCTGGTGTTAATAAAAAAAAAAAAAAACTGGTTTATTATTATCTAGTATATTTGAAAATTAGCTTTTTATCACTAGAAGTTAAACCAAGGTAATGGACAGACCACCTTTTAGTAAGAACACAAGAATCTCATATTCACAGAAATCATTAATTGTTCTGAATTTATGCTAATTACAAAAATGCTCCCTATAATCAAACATTGCAATGAATCGTTTATGATCTTGAGATTTGGGATGATTCTCTTTATGTTTCAGGTAATGATTTCATATTTGGAGGTAAACATGTGGGGGTTATAATTCACTTATTTCTCATGTTAAGATTAGAAAGGAGGGTTTCATCTTATCATTTTTTGTATCTAATTTTATTAAAATTCTCCTTGAGAACTATAAGATTTGTGTGACATCGGGATCTAAAGCTGTTTTCTGCTCTATCTAAGTTCCTAATGTGAAACAAAATCACAGCACATTTCTAGTGAGCCATTTTAAGTTTCCCCCAGAATTACATTAAAACATTATTTCTGATCCTGGTCTTCAGGGTTGAGGCCGAAGCTCTTTGTTAAAGTTATTCTGCTCTCATTTATCTCATACTAAGAAAATATTAAACCAATAAAGGTTTATCCACAAAATATGTGTTATTATCATTTACATCCACTGAAACAAAATTGACATCTGCATTCTTAAACATCTTCTAAAAAACACTAGAGAAATTGTTAGTGCTAAAACCGTCTAGGATTAATTATATAACTGATTATTTAATTAATCATCAGCTAACCAACAATCAAATAATTAGTAACTGGAGTAGACGGTGACTTAAACATGTCAATACGAGAAAGAAAAACTCACTCTGAGATGGAAATAGGCCAAAAACAGTACAAAATATATGATAATTTGGGATGAAAATTCTTCGTTGTCTGTAAATATTCTCTAAAAAGAACCCTTTAGGTGTCAGTTTTAGTTTCACCTGAATCAAATCCTAAAAACATCTTCTATAAAAAAAAAAAAAAAAAAAAAAAAAATTTCACTATCAGGTATGTATCAGTAAATCATAAACTTTGAACAAATAATGGAAGCTTTAGTTGCAGCTCAGTGATTTGTGATGAAAAATATGAAACATATTCGATAAATCTAAACTTAAAGGAAACTTTAATCTAGAAAGAGGATTATGAAAGATGATTTTTCATTCACTGTGAATTGTTATCTTGCTCTGATGAAGTAGCAACAACTCTCCTCTATTGATCTATTATAAAAATAAATGTATCATGTTATCTGTTCTACAGGTGGAGGATTAATCTTTTGTTTTTGCTACAAAACTACCTTGGAGCAAAGATTTACTTAAACACATGAAGCCAAATGTTGGAAAAACAGGAAGTTGAAAGAAGGAAGCTGAGCTGAAGGATTTTGAAGGAAGAAAATATTTTACCTCCTTTTTTATTTACTTCTAAGTTTTCTTGGAGAGCAAATACAACATATCAGGCTCTGGATATTAATGTGAAAACACAGGAAAATGTTAAAGGAAATATCATAAATCATAACCTACCCTGTACAGTGATGTTGACTGCGTTGCTAAAATCTCCTGATCCAGACTCACACCAGTACACTCCACTGTGAGACCAGACTGTGTTTATAGTACATGAGGATCCAGTCATTGTCCCCCAGTTGGAGCAGTGAATGTCTGATAGTCCACCTGTTTGTGTAAACCTCCTCAGTCTCCACTCAGTGTTGTTCCCACTACAGCTCAGAGTGACAGACTGATAGATAAAATGTTGAACTCTGTCTGGAGTCACTGAAAGAGACGCAGCTGGATGAGAGTCTGAAAAACAACATAAAAATATAATGATGATAAAATATTGGCATTACGACTTTTTATCAGTTATGTTAAAAAATGTGCTCTAATTTAAATGGATTGTAAAAAAGATGTGATTTACAGAAAGATAAACATCATAAGGGACCTAATCACCTTCTATAGTAAAGACCCTAAACCTCAGATATTCATGTTAAAACAAAGCAATAGATGCCAAGCATTCATCCTTAAAGTGTTTACTTTGTTCATTTTGAGCATGAACAGATTTTCTTACTAATTGCAATCAATAAACATAAACTCTGCTGTGCAGCCTCAACATCATCTAACAAACTCTGGCAGCTTCAGCTCCTGCCTCAGTGAAAACCAAAGTTCATATTTATTCTAAGCGCTACTCAGCTGTTTCCCTCTTGGCATCAAACATTTTTTGTTTGGCATCAACAATTTTGTTGTGCTTTTCACACTTGATCTGGATTTTCTCTCTTTCTTTTCACATCTATGATTGCTTTGTTCCATTACTCTCTGGTTTACTCATTGCACACATGCAAATTACTGTATGTCTGATAACATGATCCTGTTACAGTAAATATTCAAAGGACTAAAGTTTAACACAAATGGGCCAAAAACAAAGAGGAAAAGCAGAGATAAAATAAAATAAGCCAACAAGGCACCATACTGTATTCCAAACGTCTTTGTAAACAACCAAAGATACTGGTGTATAAATTTGTAGAGCCATAGTATGTGACAGCCTCCCTTCAAGCAGAGGGGCTAAAATCTAAAAAGACCCAGATGACTGAGAATTTGCAAAGGCACTTCTCAGTTAAGATTTCCGAGTTTGCTGCACTAACAGCTAGTGAGTATATTGTAAGATATTTGAGGATTACAAAGCTACATTCTCTCCAAAAAAAGTCTGAAAAAAGATTTTCTTGGTAAATGGAAAGCATTTTTTTGGGTTTTCACAATTTCTGCCACTGTTGTCCACCTTGGTCGTCTACTATTTCTGCCCCCGGCTGACTAATCCACTTTAATTTGCAAGGAATCATGGGATAAGTTATGACTCAAAGAAATCTTTGGTAAAAGAACAGAATCAGCCTAGAACGGCTGCCTTCACTGCAAAAAATATAAATCTCAATAAGTTATTTTTTCTTAAAATAAGTGTGTTTTTCCTTGATTTGAGGAGATAAGTAAGACACTTTGCCAATGGAACAAGACAATTTCCTTTTAAAATAAGAAAAAAATATTTTATCGTCTTATTTCAAGTAAATATTATCTAACTATCTTATTTTAAGAGTGAAAATACTCATTCCATTGGCAAATCATCTTATTTACCTGCTCAAATTAAGGCTAAATATACTTAATTTAAGCCATTTTTTACTTATTTCTGGATTGTTTTTGCAGTGTTCAAACTAGTGTTAATTTTAGCAGCCATTTTTAAATTTAGTTTTAGTTTTAGTCCAGTTTCAGCATTGTTTGTTAGTTTTTATCACATTTAGTCGACATCATCGCATTTTTATTTAGTCTAGTTTTAGTCGACTATAAGTCAGAACATTTTAGTCTTTATTTTAGTTCAAGAAAACATAATTTTATTAGTTTAGTTTTAGTCAGGACATAATTTTAACCTTTTACTTTTTTGTCAGCAGATAATATTTAACATTTCCTAAAATTATTTCACATTTCAACATTGTCTCTCATCTTTTTGATAAAACCCCCCCCACAATTTTAAGGAACACATGCAGACATGGAAGATGTTCTGACAATATTTGCATATTTATTTTGAACATTGTTAAGGTTCAAAGACACAAACACAAATGCTTGCATTAAAACAAATAAAATACACCTGACAAAGGAAACTAATAAAATTAAGTGTCTTATGAACTTTACACAAGTGCCGGCTGTTTAAAGCTAGTTCACATAGAATAATAAAATAAATAGATTTAAGGTCAATGTTGTGGAAAAAAAAAAAAAAAAAAAACTCCAACTGATACAACAAAAGTGCTTTCCTGCCAGCTATAGCTGGCCCGTCATTGTTTCTGGGTGGCTGGTAGGTTGTTGGTGGTGGTGTATCTTCAATCTGGAACAGAAATTAATACAATGTCAGGATAGATAAACAGCATAACAGGAATTCCAAGTGTATAAGTAGCATATAGGTCTGTTTTTTTCCTTTAAAAAAACGAAGTCTCTGTAAAAACTACATTTGACAATCCATTTCAAACTCATACAAACAACCTAACTATCATTTTATGCAGGAAATTGCAGACATTTTTATGTGTGCATGCATTTTGGTTGTATTAATATTGATTAATATTGATGTTTGCATCCCTGCAGTGGTTCCCCTATCAATGGCTATTTTGTGTATGAAAATCTAGGTTAAAGTTGTTCTGAATTATGTGTGGCATATTATTTTTATTTTATCTTATCCTGATAAATAGTTTCAGTTGGTTTTAGCATTTAGCATACATGTGTAGCTGCCGAGGTGTTTTGTATTAACTATAGTTCACTTGCAGCTCCTAGATTACCTAAAACATCTGTCTGCTTTAATCAAACTTGCAATTTAACTGAAACTATAGTTGCCCGGCCAGTATAACACATCTAAGTTCTATCAACACGTAGCAACGGTCGCTACGTGCTAACAAGCTAACGTAACGTAGCCAGCCTGGATACTAAATGCTATGAAAGTTAGCCAACATTAGTTAGTTTATCATTGGGACATTATAGCCGTTTATTTAATGTTACATTATAAACAGCCACCACCAATCTTTCTGTTAACTTACCTTAATGTCTTTGTGTTGAACTGCGACGTGTCTCTTCAGGTTTGCTGTGTTTTTTCCAGCTACCATGTGGCCACATTCCTTCCTTCCACTAAAATCAAGCATTTGGTTTTGTTCTCCACTTCAATGAAGTGAAAATGTGTCCATATATCACGTCTCCTCTTTCTCCCGAGCCCCAGAGTAGGCTACCCTGTGCCGCCCGCTCCAGGTTTGAAAGTGGGTGTGTGGAGCTGACGAGGAGGAGGCGGAGGAGTAGACAGGATTTGAAAAAAAAAAAATAATAATAATAATATGTAATTTTCGTCTCGTCTTTGTTCGTGAACTAAAATGTTCATAGATTTTAGTCCAGTCTTTATTTAGCGAACTGCATTTTCGTCTCGTCTTTATTAGTCCACGAAAATTATTTCTGATTTACTCCCACTTATTGTTTATTAGTGGGGATTTTCGTCTCGTCTCGTCTACTTTTCGTTCGGTGAAAAATGTGCGTTGACGAAAATATTTTCGTTTAGTTTTCGTTAACTAAATTAACACTACTTCAAACAATGCAGATCCTGAATGTAGACATACAATTAGTGTTAGAAAGACTTAGGGAGAACCTAATTTAGTTTCTTGTTTCCGCCCAGTCCGCTATCAGTGTGACGCGCGCCGAATCTTTATTTCTTCATGGTGGATATTTGTGTGCGTAATAAATAAAGTAAGTGCCTTTTAGATATTACTTTACTCTTTACATGTTCTGCATTAATATAATTGTAGTGTGAATCAGTAATTTGCACCATATTTCTGTGTTTCATGCTGTTCTGGTAAGCTACTGTGATTGCTAGCGCCGGTTAGCATTTGTTGCTAATAGTAGTTAATTTAATACTGCTGCCGCCTAGAGTTGCTGTATTTGAAGCTGCATGGCTTGTGTTATTGCTACTGATGCAGCAATGTTTGTATGAGGCTTGCTGGGATTTTGGTTAATTGTTTGTTTATTTCTGTAGCTGTTTGCTGAAATGTTTAGTGAAATCCTAATTTGGCTCATAAGCACTTTTATGTTTGTTTCTTTTTACAGACCATACTCATATCCTCCATGAGCCCAGCATGTAACATGTGTCTCACATGTAATTATGCATCTGAGCCTGTTAAGGACCATGTTCTGTCTTTGGAGCTATATTAAAGCTGCCGATCATTATCTCCAGTCTCCTGATTCTCTAACCAGAATCTCCCATCCATGGTGCCACTTCAATCAGCCTTCCTTAACTTAAATGTAGAAGGGTTTTCTACATTAAAATTGGTCCTTCAAGCCGGATTGAAGTAACAATATAACACCATGGATGATGCAGCTTCAGAAGCAGGACAATCCAAAGGCAGACCCCATAGAGAAAGCCATCTCCCATCTCACCTAGAGGACTATGTAGTTGGTTACCATGCCCCTCATGCTCATCCTGCAACACCTTCTCACACTGTAAGAAGCAAGCACAGGAGCAGCACAAGAAAAAACAATTAGCACCATAACCAGCTCTACCTCTCGGTCTGGAAGACACACCATCTTCTCCACCGGGTTTTACCCACAGTCAGATCTCTCACCTGCTCAAGCTGCATTTCTGGAGGAAAACATTAAGCGGCGCCAGCTTGATTGCCTCCGTCATGAAATTGAAGAGGACTTACAGGCTGATGTAGAAGATCAACAGATACAGGCTAGGATGAGAGCAGCACAGCACGCTCAAGAGGAGGCCCTCCGAGCAAAAGAGGCTTTAATTAAAAGGCTAGACAGGAACCGATGCGTGAAGCAGGCAGAGTCTGACCTAGAGCTGGCGAGATTGGTTACGTGCATGGTTGTTTCCGACGAAAACATAGTTCGCCCTGAACCTGCTTCTCCACAAGTGAGTTTCCATCAACCATCAGCTCAGCTAATAGCAACCAACTCTGCTGACCAGCCACCGCATCCAGGGGAGTCTGTTTCACCACCTTCAGGAGCACATATGGTCAGACGCCCCAGCACTCAGCCTGCTAGCATTCCCCTCATGTCTCGCAACCCTGACCAGCCTCTGCCGTCTTGTGCTTGTGCGTCAGCAACTAGTCCTGTCACTCAGACTATGAATCAAGATCAGAAGTCTAACTTCATGCCATCACATCCAGTCTCCAACTCAGTGACCAGAGGGCTACAGTCAGAACCACAGCTCACTTACTTCACACATTCACTGCCTTCACTAACTACACAGTCAGACCCTAGGACGGCAACGGCCATTCCCAGTAACAGCCAGACAATCCCAGCAGCAGTTCTCCTCCCTGGTTTAGCATCACAATCCGGAACTGACCTGCTCATTGCATCTGCTTATGGGATTCCATGGCCCACACTGCCAGTGTTTGACAGTGGTTGTGAGAGTGATTTTGCCCTACTCAAAATGGCACTAGACAATTTGCTGAATAATGGGTGAATGGGTGAAGCTCAGGCCTTTGACCAATTCGCTCTCTCAGTTCAGTCTTTAGTTGGCATGCTACAAACTCTTGAGGGACAAAATGTCTATGAACTTATGTGTGTGTCCCATGTTGACCGGCTGCTAAGCAAAATGCCAGCCTCCTACAGAGACAGTTTTGTAGAGTATTGTCTCAGCCGGGGTATACTACAATCGGGTACAGACAGAACCTACACGCTCCCTGACTTGGCCGTCTGGTTACAAGTTAAGTCACAGGCGAAACGCATTTCTTCCAGACTGAGCCGCCAAAACCGACCCGGAGGGAGCATAAACCCCTTTACTCAAAGGAAAGGTCAATACCTATTCTCCACACAGTAAGAAGCGAAATGTTGAAGGCTGAGTCGGGGTTCTTAAAGCGAAACCCAAAACCGAAGCCATATTGCCCCTATTGTGATAACAAAGAACATTTTCTAAACTCTTGTGAAAGCTTCAAAAGGCTTAGCACCCATCAGATCATCACTTTGATAAAAGAGGGAGACAGATGCCAGAAATGTGGTCGCAACCACAGAGTGGAGGACTGCAACCTTAAACATCCATGCAAAGCCTGCAGGGAGCCTCACCTTACAGTTCTTCACGATGCAGTAAATGACTCATCCAGTACAGTCCTGATGGTGAGCTCAGCACCCACTAAGGTTTACATCGACCGCCTTAACCGCTCACAGCGTGTTATGCTAAAGGTGGTGAAGATTCTGATTCGTAATGGGGACCGATCTATGGAGGCTTATGCAGTCCTAGACGATGGATCAGAACGAACAATTGTTCTCTCACCTGTCATTAAATACCTTAAGATTGCAGGGCAACATGAGACACTGCCATTGCAGACGGTTCCTCAGGATGTCCATCAGCTGGAGGGACTGACCGTCTCCTTTGAAGTGTCCCCCTTCTCCAAGCCTTCTGAAAGATATCCAATCTCTGATGATTTCTCTGCAGGTAGACTGAGTCTGGCTGAGCACAACTACCCAGTAGTAGCCCTTCAGAAAATGTAAAAACATCTGAAGGGTTTACCATTGGAGCTGGTTGAAGGAGTGCAACCATTACTCCTCATTGGATCTGATATGCCACACTTAATTACTCCTATTCAGCCCATCCATCAGGGACCTACAGGAGGACCAGTTGCAGTGTGTACCAGACTTGGGTAATCACTACAAGGCCCAATAACACCCATGCAGACTGCACGTGGAGGACAGCAGTGTCTACATCTCACTTCAGCTACGTCCCAGGCAGAGCTCCTCCAGAATGTGCAAAGGCTATGGCAGATTGACACTTTGCCATACTGCCAAAAGACAGTAACTAGATCAAAGCTAGACCAGAAGGCTATCACCTTATTGCAGACAGCTACAAAGGGGGATTGAGATAGATGGAGTCCAGCGCTATGCAACCCCACTGCTCCGTCGTTCTTCAACCATAACCCTTCAGGCACCCAAGGAAGCGGTACTGCCCAGCCTTCGAAGGATAGAGTGCAGATTGGATCGCAACCCTAAACTGGCAGAGACCTACTGCTCTGAAATGCACAAGCTACAGTCAGAAGGTTATGTGGCAAAGATCTCATCTGAAGAAGCCAATCAAACCAAAGAAGCATGGTACATCCCACACCATATGGTGCACCATAATGGTAAGGACAGAATTGTCTTTAACTGCTCTTTCCAGTATCAGGGTATGTCCCTTAATGAGCAGCTATTACCAGGCCCAACACTTGGCCCTTCTTTGATAGGCGTTCTTCTGCGATTCCGTCAGCACGCTGTTGCCATCAGTGGTGACATTCGAAGCATGTTTCACCAGGTGCGCCTGCTTCCAGGTGATCGACCTGTTCTTTGTTTCATCTGGAGAAACATGCAAAGAGAGCAGGAGCCTACCATATATGAATGGCAGGTTCTACCTTTTGGAACAACATGCAGTCCATGTTGTGCAATCTATGCTCTCCAGCACCATGCCCAAGAACATGCAGAGGATAATCCTGACTTGGCAGCAATTGTGTCACAGGCATTTTATGTAGATAATTGTCTCTACAGCACACCAGATCCCGCAAAGGCTAAGGATGTGATTGACAGCTTGAGACAATTGCTTGCAGAAGGATGGTTCGATATCAAACAATGGGCAAGCAATTTACCATCAGTCATAGAACACCTCCCAAAGGGTGCCAGGTCTACCTGCAGTGAGCTTTGGTTGTCACAAAACAGTAGTGACCTCCAGGAACCCACTCTTGGTATGCAGTGGAACTGCCGTACTGAAATGCTGGGTTACAAGCACCGCACTACATATAATCAGATTCCAACCTTGAGGAACCTTTATAGGATCCTGGCCAGCCAGTATGACCCACTAGGTTTCATTGTGCCATTTACGACCAGAGCTAAAGTCCTTATACAGGATCTATGGAAACAAAATGTGGCATGGGACGAGCCTATCGGCCCTAAGCATATACGAGATCAGTGGGCCATGTGGGAGGCAGAGCTCCCCATCCTTCAGCAGGTGCAGTTTCCCAGACCCTTTGTGCCAGCCAGTGCGGACAGCACTGTAGCAACCAGGGAGCTTCATGTTTTCTGTGATGCTTCAGAGAGAGCATATGGATCAGTCGCCTATCTGCGGACCATAACACATGGTGGGGAAGTCCATGTGACTTTCATCCTAGCCAGGTCCCGTGTAGCACCAAAGAAATGCCTCTCTATGCCTCGTCTAGAACTGAGTGCTGCATTAACTGGAGCTCAGCTGGTCAAACTTATACAGGACGAACTGACCCTCACAGTTAGTGAAGTTGTTTGCTGGTCAGATTCTACCACAGTGCTGCATTGGCTGAACTCAGAGTCCTGTCGCTACAAGGTCTTTGTTGGGACAGGTGTGGCTGAAATCCAAAATTTCACTGAAGGGGCTACCTGGAGGTATGTTGACTTACATCATAACCCAGCCGATCACATCACTAGAGGTCTGACCCTCACTGCATTAGTCCATCCAAGCCAGTGGAGGTCTGGACCGGATTTCCTGATTAAAACTTCTGACCATTGGCTAGTCATGCCAACTTACGGACAGAGCCTCATCAGAATGAGTTAAAGAGGGGTGCCTTTGTTGGCTCAACTTCAGTAGTATTGAACACAGCAATACCAGACCCAAAGCAATTCCACACCTGGAAGGAGCTCATCAAGACTGCACTACAGTCCCGTCATGGGGCGGCTGCCCCTAATTCAAACCCGAAGCCTGATGCTTCAGACTATGTGGTTGCTGAAAGAGCTCTCTTAGCTCAGGCTCAGCTTGACTCTTTCCCACGAGAGGTAAAGGCACTTAAAAATAATCACTCCATTCCATCTGACAGTCGCCTATGTTCCCTGGCACCTGAGTATGAAGAGGCCACAGGACTCAGACACAGGACCTGGTGCAGAGCGAGTTCTGGCTGAACTTCGCAAGCATTATTGGATTCTTTGGGGTCGTAAGGCTATCCGTAAACATCAGCACAAATGTCCTGAGTGCCAGCTTTGGCGAGCCAAGCCACAAGCTCCACAAATGGCTGACCTTCCTCCTTCGAGACTGCGTGCCTACAAGCCCCCGTTTTACGCCACTGGAGTAGACTGCTTTGGTCCATTCTCAGTCAAGGTCAGACAGAGTCAAGAGAAGAGATGGGGCATCCTTTATAAGTGCATGACCACCAGATGTGTGCATTTAGATCTCCTCGAAAGCCTGGACACATATTCCTTCCTGCTCTCCTTGCGCCGCCTAATAGCACACAGGGGTAAACCATTTGAGCTTCTCTGTGATAATGGAACAAACTTTACAGGAGGAAAACGAGAATTAGTAGAGGCCTTTAAAGCTATGGCTCCTTGCCTGCAGGAGCCATTAGCAGAGCAGAGGATCAGATTCCAGTTCAACCCACCTTCCGCTCCACATTTTGGAGGCACCTGGGAAAGGGAAGTCAAGTCGGTAAAAACAGCTCTAAGAGTAGTCCTACGAGAGCAGTCAGTCACTGAGCCAGTTCTGCGGACTCTACTGATCGAGGTGCAAGGAATTCTTAATTCCAAGCCATTGGGCTATGTGTCAACAGATGTCTCGGATCCTGATCCCATAACACCCAACATGCTACTTATGGGACTCAGGGATTCATCTCTTCCCCAGGCTTTATATGGCGGAGAGGATTTGCTTGGGAAGCGACGATGGAGACACAGCCAGGTGTTGGCAGACAGCTTCTGGGCTTCCTTCATCAGACACTACCTCCCGGGACTGCAGCAACGTCAGAAGTGGAAGAGCGATGGCAAGGAACCTACTACAGGTCAGGTTGTTCTTTTTGTTGATCCATGCCTCCCGCGGGCTCTTTGGCCTGTGGGTTTGGGGGTTGAGACCTTCAAGGGCACTGATGGACGTGTACGTATTGCCACAGTGAAGGTAAAGGACAAAATCTACACGAGGCCTGTCGTTTGACTGGTCCAGCTTCCTCGGTTCACTAATGACTCTTAGTTCATATAGCAGTCTTTCTATGTTCGATACAATTCTCACGTTAGAGAATTGGGGGCGGCTCTCCAGTCTCCTGATTCTCTAACTGGAATCTCCCATCCATGGTGCCACTTCAATCAGCCTTCCTTAACTTAAATGTAGAAGGGTTTTCTACACTTAGACTTAAACTGATGGACTGCAGGTAGATGAGAGGAAGCTGATAAACCCTGAAGAAGATAAACTCTGCCAAACCTGAACTGATTGTAAATGGAATGGGCAGCATTATAGATGCAATGCAAATTGCTGAAAAATAATTAACATTTAAAACACAAGTTTCCTTAAAAGAACAGAGATAAACTGACCTGCAGACCAGACAAACTTTGCTTCACTGTATTTAGTGTAAAACACTGGTTCTCCTCTTCTTGCTCTGCACACATATCCTGCTGTGTGATTCTGTCCATTAATGAGGTAGGAGTTCTGTTCAGTCCAGCTGGTTCTGCCAGTCAGCAGCTCAAAGCTGTAGGAGCTGCTGGATTTTGCTGGAACCACTTTATACCAGAAGAACCTCCATCCTGCAGATGGATGCTCCAACCCCCCACAGCTCAGAGTCACTGAGGCTCCAGGACTCAGCCATGATGGAGACACAGAGAGGACAGGCTGAGGTTTATCTGATGGAGACACAGATGGTCAGAGACAGTCATTTTCTATCATAGTTTATTTTCTTTATTCTAGTCCTTCGTTTGATTAATGCAAAGTTCATTACCTTCATGTTTAGGAGAGGTGGGAGACATAAGGGCTGATTGATTCAACATTTTAGACTTAGATTTTCATTACTGATCATTTTATAGGGGTTTTTATTCCTAAAAAAATTAATTACAATGTTGTTTTTTTACTCAGTTTTTCAAAACACAACTTTTAGTGGCTTCACAATATATAAAGTAAACATATGACAAGAAACAACCAGGACTCAGGGTAAAGATGAACAATCCTAAAACGATTACATATTTTTTAATAGCTTTTGGTCAATTGAGCAGGTGGGTTTTAATAAAAGTTTAATGTTCTAATCTTCTTATTGTTTTAGCTGCTCTTACACTATTGTTTTATTGTATATAAGTTTTATTGTCTGTATTATGTTTTTTTTTTTTTTATTTCAAGCTAACTTTACGAATTGTTTCACATAATGTTGATTTGTTGAATAAACCTAAATTGCAACATGCAGAAAGACCCTAGGACAGGAATTGAACCCAGAACCTTTTTTCTTCAAGGGATGTGCTACAAACTATATCAGTTTAGATCAAATGACCGACTGACACAGAACTGATGTCAAATTACAGTAGACTGCCAGGAAAATTCAGAATTGTTTTTTTTATCTGGGTTTAATACATTTTCTTCAAACATTTTGAAGGAAAAAATAGGATGTAATTTAATTTTCAAATAAGAGAAAATTATTTTTAAAAAATTGAAAGTTTTCAAAATTATTAATATTGTTTTGAGTATTTAGTTCTTTGGTTCTTTAATTTGTCGACGATTCCTAAGTGAACTACCGTGTAGGAGGAGTAAGTCAGCAGAGAGTAGCTGCCCAGGGTGGAGCTGCTGTTTCTCTGGGAGAGGTCACAACTAACAGTTTTAGACACAAAAGCAGGTTTGCAAGAAATGTGAAGTAAATTGGACACATGATACTCAAGACATGTAGACAGCACTATAAGACAGCTATCAATGCAGTTTATTTGCATAAAAAAAGTTGATTTGGGGTAATTTGGAAATTTCGTTTCTATCAAGGCAAATCTTTGAAACAGTAATTGATGCTTTTATCTTATCCTGCTTAGATTTCTCCTATGAACTAATTGTTTGAATGAGTCAATCTTTGCTCTCTCATCTGCAGCTGGTTAAAAAACCTGCTGTTAGTCTTTTTACTGGTTCTCCAAAAACAGAACACATTACCCCATGACCTGTCCACTGTATATTAGAGTTCATTCTAAAATTTTTATTTTTATTTTAAAATGTTTAAATGACTTTTTCCTGCAGTACCTCTCTGAGCTCTTCATTCCTACCATCCTTCTCAGCCCCTCAGGTCAGCTGAACAGCAGCTCCTGCAGGAACCAAGGTCTAAGAGGACGATCAGAGGGAGCAAAGCCTCTATTGCTGCTTCTCATTTAGGAATAAACTACTCCTGCACATGGAGAGGCTCCTTTACTGCCTACTTTTTTTTGTTTTTGCCAGACAGGACAATGTCAAATAGAATAATTGTCTCGATGTCAAAAAGAGAGCAACAGATTTTACTTTCACGAGTGGAGGAGTACGGCTATTGCCATAGTGTTCCGCTTGTTTCATGCATATAAATTGCTTGTTATTTTGTAGGGAGTTTTACAGATTATATGGACACTGCAGTGTAAGTAGAACAGGAAAGGGAAAAAAAAGGAGAAAAGATGTAAGAAAGAGGAGATAAAAGGGAGATAATGATAAAACATTTCAGTCCGCTTCATCACCTGCAAAGAGATGTAAAAAGAACAGCACAACCAACGGACATGGTATGAGACATACATTAAAGTAACACCTAGATACAATAGCTGAAGTATAAGTAGTAAAATTTAAACTGACATGTATTCTGTGTTACCTGAAGATAAGAATATGGGCTTTTTGTATGGAAGTGAATCTCTAAGTACCTGGAACCAAGCACCTGTTGTTTGTGAAAGTGCACTTGAGCATGTAAAGTTTATCCAAAGGAAAAATGCGCAATAGTGGTTGTGGAGAGCCGAAGAGACGCCCCCTTGGAGCACTGAGTCCAGCGCCGGGAGACCCGAAGCCCCAGATGCTCAAAGGGATCCCAAGAGCGAAGGCACGAGGGGCCAACCCAGGAAATCGACCCCCACCAAGGGAGAAGGAGAGACAGCCCCGAGAAAGTCCCCCAGCCACCGCAATGCCAGAGTCCCCGGAAGCTGCGGGCTGGGCCCCAAGGAGAGGAATATGCCCGCAGCCACCCGGATGATTCCGACTCCCCCTTCCTCCCCTTCCCCCACTAGCAGAGTGCAAACCCCTGAAGGGGTAAGCATCTGCCATAAGGCGTTAATTAATTATTGTTGAGAAACAACAGCAAATAACAGAAATAGAAAAGTTGCACTCCACCTATTCCTATTAAAACCTCATTTACTGAAAAATAATAATGCCCCTGCATTATAGATTCTGAAAGGCGTTGCATCAAAAGATACTGCACAAAATCAGTGCAATGGGTGCAATTCAATACCTCGGCTCCAGACGTCCCCGCCCCCTCCACAGATGCTCCGCTGCACCTCTCCCAAATTGTAGCTGACCGCAAACAGTGCCGCAGACAGGAGGCCGGCTTGTTTTGTTTTTGTGACTGAAATTGCAGAAAACAACTCGTGAAGTTTGACCCGCTAGAAGAGCGACGTGCACGAGATCGCTGGGACCCTTTTTCCACCTAGATCTCCGCTATTTTTGGCCCTCATGTCCCTCCGTCGTTGGACTAAACTCGCCCTGACTTCCTCACCGCCTCGGCCGTATCTAGACCCGCAGTGTATAGCACAGACCACGCTTCAATATTGAGCATAAATTAAAAATGTGTGTGTCAAGCTTACTGCAACACACTGCTGTAAGAGTAAAACCGGGAGTATAACCAGAATCGAGGAAGGAGGGCAAAATAGGTTTAGCACCACCGCAGCACGGGAGGAAGAACCTCCAGGAGCAAATGGATAAAAATAGACTGCAGGGAAAAAAACAACACATGAATCGATACTCTTGCGGACGTATCGATGCATCGGATCGTCGGCTGTTGGATCAATGCATCGATACAAAACGATTATTATTTAAACTCTTAGTAGTGCAATCTGTGGAGGATTTTGTATTGCATAAGTTGTAAATTGTGGTTTCTAGACATGTGAAAAGTTCTTAGATATATCTGAGCCCAGATGTTTTGTTCAAAGCTGACTGATAAATCCTCCTTCCATTTAATAATAGGAAGAGATATTTTATCAGCCAATTTATTCAGTCTTGTATAATTTAGACAGTAATTTGGGGGGTTTTAAGTCTAGGAACTCTGATATATTAGTTGGAATTTTTAAACCTCCATCAATATGCTTAAATTTGTTTCTAATTATAGCTTTAATTTGCTCATATTCTAAGAATTTATTTTTGTTAATGCCATATTGCAAATTTAATCTAGCAAATGTGATAAACTCCGTACCTTCAAACAAATGATCCAGATAGTTAATACCTTTATTCTTCCAGTGCGGAAAGTTTATCATATTATTGTTTTGTAGAATGTCGGGGTTATTCCAGATGGGTGTACGACTGCACGGGATAAGTGATGACTTCAACATTTTAAGAAATTCCCACCATGCTGTCAGGGAAAAGTTGATGTTAATATTTTAAAAACATGAGTGCCGTTTGATATTAGAGCTAATAAACGGCAAATCTGAAATTATTATATTACTGCATACTGAGCATACTGAGCAAAATATTTGGATTCAGCGTTCCCTCGCCCGGACGCGGGTCACCGGGGCCCCACTCTGGAGCCAGGCCTGGAGGGGGGCCACGATGGCGAGCGCTTGGTGGCCGGGCTTTTACCCATAGGGCCCGGCCGGGCTCAGCCCGAAGAGGAAACATGGGTCCCCCCTTACATGGGCCCACCACCCGTGAGAGGGGCCATAGGGGTCGGGTGCAATGTGTGTTGGGTGGCGGCCGGGGGAGGGGACCCTGGCGGTCCAATCCTCAGCTGCAGAAGCTGGCTCTTGGGACGTGGAATGTCACCTCGCTGGTGGGGAAAGAGCCGGAGCTAGTGTGTGAGGCTGAGAGGTTCCGGCTAGAAATAGTCAGTCTCACCTCAACGCATGGTTCTGGTTCTGGAACCAGTCTCCTTGAGAGGGGCTGGACATACTTCCACTCTGGAGTTGCCCACGGTGAGAGGCGCCAGGCAGAAGTGGGCATACTTGTTGCCCCCCATCTCGGTGCCTGTACGTTGGGGTTTACCCCGGTGAACGAGAGGGTAGCCTCCCTCCGCCTACGGGTGGGGGGACGGGTTCTGACTGTTGTCTGTGCTTACGGGCAGAACAACAGTTCAGATTACCCACCTTTCTTGGAGTCCTTAGAGGGGGTACTGGAGGGTGCCCCTCCTGGGGATTCCCTTGTTCTGCTGGGAGACTTCAACGCTCACGTGGGCAATGACAGTGAGACCTGGAGGGGCGTGGTTGGGAGGAATGGCCGCCTTGATCTGAACTCGAGTGGTGTTCTGTTGTTGGACTTCTGTGCTCGTCATGGATTGTCAATAACGAACACCATGTTCAAGCATAAGGGTGTCCATATGTGCACATGGCACCAGGACACCCTAGGCCGCAGTTCGATGATCGACTTTGTCATCGTTTCATCGGACTTGCGGCCGTATGTCTTGGACACTCGGTTGAAGAGAGGTGCTGAGCTTTCCACTGACCACTACCTGGTGGTGAGTTGGCTCCGGTGGTGGGGGAGGATGCCGGTCAGACCTGGCAGGCCCAAACGTGTTGTGAGGGTCTGCTGGGAACGTCTGGTGGAGTCCCCTGTTAGGCGGAGCTTTAACTCCCATCTCCGGCAGAACTTCGAACACATCCCGGGCGGGACATTGAGTCCGAGTGGACCATGTTCCGTTCCTCCATTGTCGAGGCGGCTTATCTGAGCTGCGGCCGCAAGGTTGTCGGTGGCTGTCGTGGCGGCAACACTCGAACCCGTTGGTGGATACCTCCGGTGAGGGATGCTGTCAGGTTGAAGAAGAAGGCCTATCGGGCCTTTTTGGCCTGTGGGACTCCGGAATCAGCTGATGGTACCGGCGGGCGAAGCGGCATGCGGCTTGGATGGTTGCTGAGGCAAAAACTCGGGTGTGGGAGGAGTTTGGAGAGGCCATGGAGAAAGACTTCCGCATGGCTCCGAAGCGATTCTGGTCCGCCATCCGGCGTCTCAGGAGGGGGAAGCGGTGCAGCACCAACACTGTTTATAGTGGGGATGGTGTGCTGCTGACTTCGACACGGGACGTTGTGGGTCGGTGGGCGGAATACTTCGAAGACCTCCTCAATCCCACCAACATGTCTTCCATTGAGGAAGCTGGGCGTGGGGACTCTGGACTGGGCTCTCCAATCTCTGTGGGCGAGGTCGCCGAGGTGGTTAAAAAGCTCCTCGGTGGCAGGGCCCCGGGGGTGGATGAGATCCGCCAGGAGTTCCTCAAGGTCCTGGATGTTGTAGGGTTCTGTTGGCTGACGCGACTCTTCAACATTGCATGGACATTGGGGGCAGTCCCCCTGGATTGGCAGACTGGGGTGGTGGTCCCCCTATTCAAAAAGGGGGACCGGAGGGTGTGCTCCAATTACAGGGGAGTCACACTCTTAAGCCTCCCCGGCAAGGTCTATTCGGGGGTGCTGGAGAGGAGGGTCTGTCGGATAGTTGAACCTCGGATTCAGGAAGAGCAGTGTGGTTTCCGTCCTGGTCGTGGAACGCTGGACCAGCTCTACACCCTCAGCAGGGTCCTGGAGGGTGCATGGGAGTTCGCCCAGCCAGTCTACATGTGCTTTGTGGACTTGGGCCCCCCGTGTCCCCCGGGGGGCCCTGTGGGGGGTTCTCCGGGAATACGGGGTGCCGGGCCCTTTGATACGGGCTATCAGGCCCCTGTATGACCGGTGTCAGAGTCTGGTCCGCATTGCCGGCAGTAAGTCGGGCTCGTTTCCGGTGAGAGTTGGACTCCGCCAGGGCTGCCCTTTGTCACCGATTCTGTTCATTACCCTCATGGACATAATTTCTAGGTGCAGCCAAGGTGTTGAGTGGATCCGTTTTGGTGGCCTTAGGATTGCGTCTCTGCTTTTTGCAGATGATGTGGTCCTATTGGCTTCATCAGGTCTTGATCTGCAGCTCTCGCTGGATCGGTTTGCAGCCAAGTGTGAAGCGGCCGGGATGGGGATCAGTGCCTCCAAATCCGAGGCCATGGTCTTGAGGGTAGAGTGCCTTCTCCGGGTCAGGGGGGGTGTCCTGCCCCAAGTGGAGGAGTTTAAGTATCTTGGGATCTTGTTCACGAATGAGGGAAGAAGGGAGCGGGAGATCGACAGGCGAATTGGTGCAGCGTCTGCCGTGAAGCCGTGAGAGAGCTGAGTCAAAAAGCGAAGCTCTTGATTTACCGGTCGATCTACGTTCCTACCCTCATCTATAGTCATGAACTCTGGGTCATGACCGAAAGAACGAGATCGTGGATACAAGCGGCCGAAATGGGTTTCCTCCGTAGGGTGGCTGGGCTCTCCCTTAGAGATAGGGTGAGAAGCTCGGTCATCCGGGAGGGACTCGGAGTAGAGTCGCTGCTCCTCCACGTCGAGAGGAGGCAGTTGAGGTGGCTTGGGCATCTGTTTAGGATGCCTCCTGGACGCCTCCCTGGGGAGGTGTTCTCGGCACGTCCCACCGGGGGGAGGCCCCGGGGAAGACCCAGGACACGCTGGAGAGACTATGTTTCTCGGCTGGCCTGGGAATGCCTTGGGGTTCCTCCTGAAGAGCTGGAAGAAGTGGCTGGGGAGAGGGAAGTCTGGGCCTCCCTTCTTAAGCTGCTGCCCCCGCGACCCAACCCCGGATAAGCGGAGGAAGATGGCTGGATGGATGGATGCATATTTCCTGTTCTGTGTCTATGCAGGGCTCATCTAAGGGATTATGTTTTATCCATTTTGAGATGTATTGTAATCTATTTGTTAAGTAGTAGTTTTGGAAGTTAGGTCAATTTAGTCCCCCTCTGTCTTTAGTTTTCTGTAATGTCTTTAAGCTGATACGAGGGGGTTTATCCTTCCAAAGAAATTTAGAGATCGAAGAATCTAGAGATTTAAACCAGTCGGATGATGGTTTATTGGGGATCATTGAAAATAAGTAGTTAATTCTAGGTAGGACCATCATTTTAATTGATGCTACCCTATCTATTAGGAAGATCGGAAGTAATTTCCATCTTTCTAGTTCCTCTTCTATTTTTTTTTAAAGAGGGATGTGGTTGAGTTTTGGTAACTCAGCTAGTTTAGATGACACAGTAATTCCCAAATATTTGATATTTCCTTATTGCAATTGTAGACCTGAGGGATTCTGTAGGGAGCAATTAATTGGTAGTATTACAGATTTAGACCAATTTATAGAGTATTCTGAGACCTCTGAGAAAGATTCTGTTAATCTAATTACTTGAGAAAGGCAAGTGTTTGAGTGCTGGAGATAAAGTAATACATGATCTGTGTAAAGGCTAATTTTAAGCTCTATTTTCATGCCTTTTATACCTTTATCCACATTAGTTTGTCTGATTGTAGCAGCTAGAGGCTCAATGAAAATAGCAAAAAGTGAGGGGGAGTGGGCATCCCTGCCTGGTGCCCCTCTGGAGACAAAAGCTGGAAGATGTTCGATTATTTGTCCTGACAAAGGCTGTTGGGAAGCTGTATAATATTTGAACCAATTTATAAAGAAATTGCCAAAGCCATTTCCTTTAATGAAACCAGTTTGATCTGGGTGGATTATGAGAGGAGTGACTTTAACTAATCGTTTTGCTAAAGCTTTACAGATTATTTTAATATCCACATTATTTAAGGATATGGGACGATAGCTGGTCGGAAACATAGGATCTTTGCCTGGCTTAAGCAGGAGACTAATTGTGGCAGAATTCATATTAACTGGAAATTTGCCATTAACTTGTGTTTCCTGCAGCTTTCTGTGGTACGTTGAGGCCAAAATGTTCCAGAACTCTTTATAGAACTCAGTAGGGAACCCGTCTGGACCTGGCACTTTATTATTTAGCATGCTTTTTAATGCCTCCTGTACTTCAGCTGTAGACAGTTGGGAGTCCATGTTCACTCTTTGACTCTCTGATAATTTAGGAAGAGTTATTTTAACCAGAAGTATTGTAGTAACATTCATCTGTTACACGTGAACCACGTTTTTTGAGTTTAGAAGCAGATCCTGCTTTTGTGATAAATGTGATGAGCAATGATGTCGTGTTTTATTAATGAGTGTACTAATTACTAATGGGTTTAGTAATAAGGTATTTTCACCTATCGAGGAGTCTTAACATTTTTATACTAAATATGTTAAAATCCCTAATGAAATGTATACATGGGTGAAAGATAAAAAAAAAAAAAAAACTCACCTGACAGAGTTAACCTAAGGACTCCCCAATCTGTTATTGTAAAGAAATCTGTTCTTCCTCTGCATCTATATTCTCCACTATCAGCTGCAGTGATCCTGTATTCACTGGATGTTGGAGAGTTTCTGCTGGTTGTTCTCCATTCATACGTCCACTGAGCTCCTCCACCTCCATGGATCTCGCATCTCAGAGTGACTTTCTCTCCTCTGAATATCTGGGACCAGTTGGGTTGAAGCATCACGGTGGGCTTAGAGCCTGGAATGAATAATATTCAATAAGAGAATCCTTTAAACTTTTATAGATTACAATGAACCCTTATATGTGTATGTAGCTTGTGATCATAAATTTGTTAATTTAATTATAGTTTAGTTTCATGTGTTCTTTATGTATATGTTGCTTTAACTTTTCAATAATTTTCCTGATGATTCTGTTTGGCTTATCTGTAGAGCTGAGAAATTATTTGATATTTGACTGAATTATCATTCTTACTATTGTGATTATTTTAACAATTTCTTTTTTGAGTAAAACAAGAAAAAATTAGAATTACAGGAGAAGAACCTTGTTTGTAAAGAAAATTGAAATAAGAAAAGCTGAAACATTTAGTTCTATGAAACACATGTTTTTAATAAAACATCAACATATAAACTTCAATTTTAATGAAAACCCCTTCCAAATTTGACATTATGAACTGTATAGTGCTCTGTTGTTTCATTTCCCACAGATTACATGAAAAAGCTTTTGTGTCTGTCAGGTTATCACTTCTGTCCAGTTAAAGAGGACTGGAGCCTCTGATATGATGGAGCTGCTCTATCACTGAGTCACATGGTGCCCCGAGAAAGACAAAGGACTGACACAGAAATAAAGAAAGATAATAATCTGCATCAAGAATAATAATAATAAAAAACATTTACCAAATAAAAACTGACATTAAAATAAAGAACAAAATCCTCATAAAAAAACTTTAAAACCTTCAGACAAACAATATTGAGACAAAAGTAAAAGAAATCCAAAGTACTTTAGTCCATTAGTTCAAATAAAGGTCTAAAGGCTTTTTCCAGTAATATAATGACTTTCAACCTTCCTGAATTTTTCCAGAAGATAAACAGGGACCAATGATGTGCTTTGAAGCTTTAGTCTTATAAATATTGTTTACTAATGTTTTGTGTTGTTCGTAGTAACAGATAAACTCATTAAAGATTTAAACATAGTCTGATTTTATTATTCTACAATAAACTCACCAGTTTTATAAATGGTGACCTTGTTGCTGTTTTCAGTGTAGAAAACTGGATCTCCTCTTCCTCCTCTGCAGCTGTATAGACCTCCCTCTGAGATGCTGATGACTCCATCTGGTTCATTGTTTTTGATGAGCTGAGCTCTAGAAGACTCTGACTTCTGTCTGAACCAGTCAAACTTCCAGGCAGTAGAGCTGGACACAGAGCAGGTCAGTGTTACTCTGCCCCCTAGTGGTATTATTTCCTGATCTGCTGTCAGTGAGGCTGTGGGTTTATCTGCTGGTGGAAACAAACAGAAAATAGACCATCATTAGAATTTTATTTTATCTAGTTTATAATTTATTAACTGAAAGGACAAGTGTAGAATCAGAAGAAAATATCTTGACTATTTTATTTTAATTATTTTGCATCCAGGTGTATATTCAGCACATTGCTGTGTTTTTTGTGTGGGTTTTAATGCAAAACATCCCCAAAACTTGTTTTACTTAGGATGATTTGCATGAAATAAACACAAACTAAACGTTTTCAGACTGACTCACCTCTCACTGTCAGTCTGAAGGCATCACTCCAGGCTGTTATCTGGTAGTCTCCTCTAGCCATGCATCTATATTCTCCTCTGTAGGATTCAGTAGCTGTGTTGATCCTGTATTCACTGGATGTTGGAGAGTTTCTGCTGGTTGGACTCCATTCATACGTCCACTGAGCTCCTCCACCTCCATGGATCTCACATCTCAGAGTGACTTTCTCTCCTCTGAATATCTGGGACCAGTTGGGTTGAAGGATCACGGTGGGCTTAGAGCCTGGAATGAATAATATTCAATAAGAAGACTGATAGTGTCATGATCGGTACACGAATGTGACCCAATTATGCAGAACACCACGAGGCAGGAAACAGATGAAAAGTTAACAGAGTTTATTGAATACAATCCAACGATAGTATGTTCTGGTTCTGGTCCTGGGCAAACGGGTTCACCGGAGTCTGTGAGGAAGACAGTTAGTTAGCTGGGCTCTTAGCGGTTTGTCCTTAGATAGTCTCTGGTTGTACCTTGTGGGTCCTCTAATGGATCTTGGAGAGGAAGGTTGTTGGAACTGGAGAGAGTCTGATTAGCTGAGTCCGTTAGCTGCTTCAGCGTCTTGCTTCTAGAAAGGTAGCAGACCTTGACTTTGGATTTCCAGCTCTTGGTCCAGAGCTGCGAGAGAATCCAGGGGAAGTCTTCAGGTTTGGCTCTGAGGGCAGGCTCGGTGGGTTAAGCTCTTCCAGAGCTTCACGAAGGAGGATCAGGTTTTCCTGGAAAAACAGAGACAAGATTAGGATCCTGTCAGGATCTCAGAGCTAGCAAAGTTCTCAGAGGTTCAGGGCTTAGGTGCTAACCAACTGGCTCAACACTGCGGCGTTGAGGCAAGGTCTGAAGACAGCTTAAGTAGTGGGTCCTCCTGATGATGGTAACGAGCAGCAGCTGTGCAGAGGGCTCTGCTCAGGAGGATCCACGGCGGACTCTGCTGGAGAAGAGAGGTACTTCTCCAGCTTCCAACAGTACCCCCCCCTCAACGACCGCCCCTTGGCGGTCCGGAGGAAGTAGATGGGCAGGAACGCTCGTACTCCTCGATCAGGGAAGGATCGAGGATGTAAGAGCCGGGAACCCACTGACGGTCTTCAGGTCCGTAGCCCTCCCAGTCGACGAGGTACTGCCAGCCGCGACCTCGCCGACGGGAGTCCACGATGCGACGGACGGTAAATGCAGGATGACTATCGACTTCCAGGGCGGGTGGAGGGGAGTCGGATGGCGGGCACAGAGGGCTAGAGACTACGGGCTTGACCTGAGATACATGAAAGGTGGGATGGATGCGTAGACTCGGAGGTAGCTGGAGACGGACTGCGGAGGGACTGATGACCTGGGAAACCTTAAACGGACCGATGAATCTGGGGGACAGTTTCCGAGACATTCCCTTGAGGGGAATGTCCCGGGTAGACAGCCATACCTCCTGTCCGATGGTGTACTCAGGAGCGGGACGTCTCTTAGAGTCGGCAAAACGTTTGGTGGTTTCTGATGATCTGTTGAGGGTGGTGATGGTTTCCTTCCAAATCCTTTGACAGCGGCGGATGTGTTGGTTGATGGTCCTGACTGATATCTCCTTTTCATCTGCGGGAAAAAGTGGTGGTTGGTATCCATGACTGACCTGAAATGGTGACTGGCCGGTGGAAGCGGATCTCTGGGAGTTATGGGCGTACTCGATCCAAGGGAGATACTGGCTCCAGTCGGTGGGGTTGTTGGAAGTTAGGCAGCGGAGGGTGGATTCAAGGTGTTGGTTCATGCGCTCGGTCTGACCGTTGGATTGTGGATGATAACCTGAAGTCAAAGCAGACTTACAACCCAGAGCTGAACAGAAGGCTTTCCAAACTTGTGAGATAAATTGAGGACCACGGTCTGATAGGATTTCCTGGGGAATGCCATGTAATCTGAAGACGTGTTTCACGAGAAGCTGAGCAGTCTGGAACGCCGAGGGGAGCTTCCTGAGAGGGACTAAATGAGAATAAGAATTATCATTCTTACTATTGTGATTATTTTAACAATTTCTTTTTTGAGTAAAACAAGAAAAAAAATTGAATTACAGGAGAAGAACCTTGTTTGTAAAGAAAATTGAAATAAGAAAAGCTGAAACATTTAGTACTATGAAACACATGTTTTTAATAAAACATCAACATATAAACTTCAATTTTAATGAAAACCCCTTCCAAATTTGACATTATGAACTGTATAGTGCTTTGTTGTTTCATTTCCCACAGATTACATGAAAAAGCTTTTGTGTCTGTCAGGTTATGACTTCTGTCCAGTTAAAGAGGACTGGAGCCTCTGATATGATGGAGCTGCTCTATCACTGAGTCACATGGTGCCCCGAGAAAAACAAAGGACTGACACAGAAATAAAGAAAGATAATAATCTGCATCAAGAATAATAACAAAAAAAAAAACATTTACCAAATAAAAACTGACATTAAAATAAAGAACAAAATCCTCATAAATAAAACTTTAAAACCTTCAGACAAACAATATTGAGACAAAAGTAAAAGAAATCCAAAGTACTTTAGTCCATTAGGTCAAATAAAGGTCTAAAGGTTTTTTCCAGTAATATAATGACTTTCAACCTTCCTGAATTTTTCCAGAAGATAAACAGGGACCAATGATGTGCTTTGAAGCTTTAGTCTTATAAATATTGTTTACTAATGTTTTGTGTTGTTCGTAGTAACAGATAAACTCATTAAAGATTTAAACATAGTCTGATTTTATTATTCTACAATAAACTCACCAGTTTTATAAATGGTGACCTTGTTGCTGTTTTCAGTGTAGAAAACTGGATCCCCTCTTCCTCCTCTGCAGCTGTATAGACCTCCCTCTGAGACTCTGAGGACTCCATGTGGTTCATTGTTTCTGATGGGCTGAGCTCCAGAAGACTCTGACTTCTGTCTGAACCAGTCAAACTTCCAGCCAGTAGAGCTGGACACAGAGCAGGTCAGTGTTACACTGCCCCCTAGTGGTATTATTTTATTAGCTGCTGTCAGTGAGGCTGTGGGTTTATCTGCTGGTGGAAACAAACAGAAAATAGACCATCATTAGAATTTTATTTTATCTAGTTTATAATTTATTAACTGAAAGGACAAGTGTAGAATCAGAAGAGAATATCTTGACTATTTTATTGTAATTATTTTGCATCCAGGTGTATATTCAGCACATTGCTGTTTTTTGTGTGGGGTTTAATGCAAAAACATCCCCAAAACTTGAAATCAATACAAACTAAACGTTTTCAGACTGACTCACCTCTAACTGTCAGTCTGAAGGAATCACTCCATTCTGTTATCTGGTAGTCTCCTCTAGCCCTGCATCTATATTCTCCACTGTAGGATTCAGTAGCTGTGTTGATCCTGTATTCACTGGATGTTGGAGAGTTTCTGTTGGTTGGTCTCCATTCATACGTCCACTGAGCTCCTCCACCTCCATGGATCTCACATCTCAGAGTGACTTTCTCTCCTCTGAATATCTGAGGCCAGTTGGGTTGAAGGGTCACAGTGGGCTTAGAGACTGAAATGAATGATAATCAGACCGAAAAATGATATAGATGTATATTAAACAAAAACCGCAATAAATACATTTTTTTGGACTACAGTTTAGTTTCAATCATCAAGATGTGATATATAAATAAAACACCTTTGTTAATTTCTTTATGACAAATAAAAAAGAACATTTATTGAAATCCCAGAAGCAACAAGATGTTTCATAGCTAGAAAACAGAAGGAATTAGAGAGACAGATAGAAAGCAGTTATAAAGCAGTAAGCAGTCACATCTGGTACTAAGATAACCATTCCTACAATCATGTCAACATACAACTAACAATATGAACTAAATCACTTCATTATCTGACCCCATAAATTGTAGGAAGTTTTCTAGCATCATGAGTCACAGATAACTTTTACCAGTTATAATATCTGTGAGGTTAGAACTTTTTTCTATCTTCAGACCTGGAAATATCGAGGACCTTCACACTAGAACTATTACATCAATCTGACCAAGTACTTCACAGAGGGGTGTAGGTTGTAGTGTGGACTTTGGGATCAGGCCATACTCTGCATACTGAGGAGGTAATTCATCCATTTAATTCAGGTATATTTTCCTCTGTAAGCCTTTATTACTTTGGGGATTTATTTTATAGTTTCAAACATCTGTATTATTGAGCATCCAGATGGCCCATGAATATCTTTAGAACTAGTGTCCATCTCCAGTGGTCATTGTGATAGATGTCACCTTTCTATCACAGAGCCAATCAGAGACACACTGGATAAACAACCATGTATGCAAACACTCATACAATAACCAAAGACTAGTAGAGAGACTTTAACAGAGGGCAGACTACAATAAACATTTAACAAAGAATAAGTTAATCAAGCAGACAATCTGTAACTAAAATGTTTCTAGAAAATCAGAAAATTTGATCCCACAGCTTAATTAATATTAATATTATTAATCTAATGCCCTATATGTGAGCCGTAAAGGGCATTAGATGCATTAGAGGCTCACGTGCGTTTGGTGCGTTTGGTGGAAACTTTTTTTTAACAACAATTAAAAACACAAATATATAGAACTTTTTTTAAATAAAAATTGCTAATCAGAAAAATAATTAATTTCACAATGATAAAAAGTATTACTAATAGTTTTTCTCTTTGAAAAATCATAGACAACATTAAATATGGACCATAAAAAGACATTTCAGAAATCTGATTAAGCATCTAAACTCACCAATCGCATAAATAACAACTTCATCACTCAGAGATGATGTAATGTTTCCTACAGTTTCATATCCTCTGCAGGTGTAGATGCCTCCTTCTGAAACTCTTAAATCTCCATCAGGTTGTTCATCTACCCTGGTCTGATCTGTGGATGAGGTCCGTCTGAAAAGCTCATATTTTAATCCAGCAGGTTTGTCCACAGAACATGTCAGCGTCACAGTGCTCCCTGTTGGTATTTCTGTCATGTCTGCTTTCAGAGTCGCTTTGCTTTCAGGTTCTGAAAAAAAAAATAATAATAATAATAATAAAAATAATAAAAAATGTTGCAAAAAAGATAACAGTAAAATAAATCAGACTGTGCTGAATGTTTTAAGATGTGTTACATATTTACACATTTAAACCTTTATACCTAGATTCAACACAGCTCAGATCATAACTATTTTAAGACAAATATTTGCAAAACTTAAATTTTGTCTGAAATACTTGTATGATTCCCATGTAGCATTCCCCTCTTCTTAACATGGGGGGAACGGTATCTGATGCAGTGTAAATACCATCAGGCTGCATTACCTCTACTCATGGGTGTGAAGTTTTTTAACAGGGCGTTCAGATCTGGTGAGTGTATGAAATTAACATCTATCTTTCTATCTATCTTTCTATCTATCTATCCGTCCGTCCGTCCATCCATCCATCCATCCATATTTCTCCCTTTCTCCATATAGGCTAACATTTGATAGTCCACGCTATCCGTAGTTCCCCTGTGGCGCGAGCACAGGGCGGCTGTTACGCGCCTCTAGCGAGCATGCGTGTTTCCTGTTGCTTGCCCTGTGAAAGTTGCGTGAAGCTGACACCCCACCCACTTGAAAAACATCAGCAAATAGACTAAATGGTTAGTGCTACGTTAGTGCAGATTTGTGCCGTTAAAATTATCGTTTGTGCTACTTTCGTTTTAGAGATATTAAAGATTTTTTTTAGGTCATCCAGAGGTCACCAACCCCCTCTTCAAGCTCCGATTTGATCCAAAGTGGTCTACTTTTTTAGTGCTACGTTAGTGCTGATTTGTGCCGATAAAAACGGTCATTTGTGCTAATTTAGTTTTTAAGATATAATCATTTAAATTTTTGTTTGATGACGTCACCATCCCCCCATTAAGCTCCGATTTGATCCAAACTGGTCTATTTTTTTAGTGCTACGTTAGTGCTGATTTCTGCCATTAAAACAGTAATTTGTGCTATTTTAGTTTTTAAGATATAATCATTTACATTTTTGTTTGATGATGTCACCATCCCCCCATTAAGCGCTGATTTGATCCAAACTGGTCTATTTTTTTAGTGCTACGTTAGTGCTGGTTTGTGCCGTTAAAACAGTCATTTGTGCTGCTTTAGTTTTTAGGATATAATGAAGTATAACATAAGGCTTGTGACTAGACGTCAGGGCGCATAACATTTTGTAACACTTGCCGACTAAAGTAAACATAAACAACAATGGACCTTGAGAAGAGCAAGTATAGGATTTCTTTTTAAAAGTTGAAAAGCACAGCTGAAAACAGAGTAAATAAAGAGTTAAGAGTGAAATACCTTTTTCTATGTATTCAGAGTAGTTCTATAAAGTATTCGTATAAGTTTTATATCAATGAGATAATATTAGATAAAAATAGGGAGGGGATGCAATTTTTGGCAGGAACAACCTGCATATTGCCAAAAAATGCACCCCTGCTAACATTGAGAAATAAAGAGTTAAGAGTTAAATATCTTTTTCTATGTAATCAGAGTAGTTCTATGAAGTACTCATATAAGTTTTATATCAATGTTTTTATATATGTTTTAAAACACTGAGGTAATATTTGAGGAAAATAGACAGGGGATGCAAATATTGGCAGGCTCAGAAATTAAAATGCATCCTCTCCTACTTTTAATAGACGAGACAGTTAAGGGTGATAAAAAATGTTGTATATAATGTTCTTCTGGCGTGCCGCCTTCGCGGTGCGGAGATGCAGGTCCATATCTGATGGGAAACGCAGCTCGACGTAACACCGGTATTTCCATCTAGAAAACGCTGTGTAAAAAGTTTCTTTCTGACGGCTATGAACGATAGAGACGAGTTTGGTGTAACTGTAGCTTTTCTTTACTAACTGCTGTAACGGCTGCTCACACAGAATACAGGAACCGGTGACGTCACCGAGCATACAATACAGTACGGTGGCCAGTGTTGGACAAACAGTGTATAGCCATTTCTGAAATGATCTACTGCTCCGATGTGTGTCGTGTTGTGTCCCCCACTGGGGGACAGCCGGCGTCCTGCCACCCTGGGTCGTGGGGCTGGATCAGAGGTGGCGGGGGCTCTGCCACAGGGAGGATGTGGCGGCGGTTTCTCCTGTATGTCTTGCCGTTGGCCTGGATGACATAGGATCGTGGCTCCTTGCACACATCTGTCACAGTGCCAAGTTTGTTGTAGCCTCTTTCTATTTGCATGCGGACGACCTGTCCCTCTTGGAGGGGCTGCAGGGCGCGGCTGGACTTGTCATAGTGACGTTTCACCATCAGTCTTTTTTGAAGGAGGTGTCTGTGGATGTGCCTGCAGTTTCTTGCGACGGGCTGTAGCAGTGCACTGCTCACCGGGATATCAGCGCGAGTCTGTCTGGACATGAGGCGGTCAGCTGGGGACCCCAGCATCATGTCACGGGGAATGTTTCTCAGGTTCAGCAGGTTGAGGAAGACATCAGATCCATCTCTGTGAGACTTCTCCATGAGTTGCTTAGCACTCCATACAGCCCTCTCTGCAAGCCCGTTTGATTGTGGAAATTCGGGGCTGCTGGTGTTGTGAGCGAAGTCCCATTGTTTGGCAAACTCCTGGAACTGCTGGCTAGTGTATTGGCGGCCGTTGTCAGTGAGCAGTATGTGTGGCACACCATGCACAGAGAAATGTCTCTTAATTTTTGTTATCACTGCCGCCGATGTCATGTCGTGTAGGAGGTCCACCTCAAACCAGCCAGAGTAGGAATCCACGAGGACCTGGTAGTGCTTCCCGTGCCAATCAAAAATATCAGCTGCCACTGTGGACCATGGGAGCTCTGGGACGGGGTGGAGTGTGAGGGGTTCTTTCTGCTGATGTTGTGCAGTGCTGTTGCAAACCGTGCATGAGAGTAACTCCTCTGCAATGTCCTTCGACATATCGGGCCAGAAGATGACGCTCCTGGCTCTGCGTTTGGTGGCGTCGACACCCGGGTGGCCCTTGTGAACGATGTTGATGTACTCTCTCTGTAGGGTGCGGGGAATGACTGCTTTGTGGCCTTTCCTGATGACACCATCCTCCACACTGAGCTCGTCTCTGAAGGGAAAGAAAGGTGCAATGGAAGCCTGGAGTTGTCCTTCTCTGGGTGGCCATCCTCTGTTGATGACTCTGCTGAGGGTTTGCAGCACTTCGTCCTGCTTCGTGTGCCTTTTCAGCTCCTCCAGACGGGCCGTGGAGATGCACTCGACAGTCATGACTTCAAACTCCGTGGCCTTGGACTGGCTCTGTGGGGTCTTTGTGCATGGAGCTCTGGAGAGGGTGTCTGCAAGATACATGTGCTTACCCTTTTTGTAGATCAACTTTATCACCTTTCATTTCAAGACGTGTGTTGTTTATGTCCACGGTGACAAATCCCTCATCCTTCTCTGCTGTCACAGAATCAACACTGTTCACTTGGTTAGCTATTTCTACACCATCCACATAGAACGTCCCGTCATCATATGACGATTCAGCCACCTCGATTTCATGTACAGATCTTCTCGCAGCTCTACCTTGTTGGCTGTGTGGTTTGGATCTGCAGCAATGTTTGTAATGGTTGGATTTCCCGCAGCTGTGACACTGTTTTCCAAAAGCAGGGCAGCTTTCCCGCTTAGCTACATGGCTGCCTCCACAGTTTGAGCAATTTGTGGTCTGTGGAGTGTACGGCGGCTTGGGTTTGGCTGAGCTACCTGGGGCTGGCTTGACTGCGTCAACGCTGGTAGCTGCTGTTGCTAGCGTTTTGCTGCTTTCCTCAGTCATCTCATGGATTCGGGCGATTGAGATGGCTTTGGCCAGAGTGAGCTCGCTGTCCCTTAAGAAAACTTTCCTTAGAGTGTCACTGGTCACACTGCAGACGATGCGGTCACAGATTAGCTCGTCTGTTATCTCTCCGAAATGACAGCACTTAGCTTTGATCCTCAGATCACTGATAAATGATTCAACAGTCTCACCTTGTCTCTGGGTTCTTGTATGAAACTTGTGTCTGTCCATTGTCCTGTTGTTTTGAGGGTTGCAGATTTCAGCAAACTTTCTTTTTGGGCATTCGGGGTCCTCTCTGGACTCGGCGGGACGAGACAATCCTGAACTGTCCTTCGCCGTCGGGAACGCGCACCTCTGGGGCATAGACAAACGAGCGCTCCCGCTCGATGGCCTCCGGTCCTGCGATGTTGAGGAGAATATAGGCCTGGGTTTTGGCCGGCTTGTCATAATGTGCCGCGGCAATGAAGATATCATACTCCCTTTCAAAAATTCGCCAATTCTCGGCGATATTTTCGTTAAAAACGAGGGAGTCGGGTCTGCGAAAAGCATCCATCACGGGGAAGAAAAGAGACCCACCGATGTAGCTGTTGTAGTAGCTAACAAAAAAAACGCCGCGTAACAACGGACTATACTGTACTCATGCGGTAGATAAAAAATAATCCCGCCAGCGAGAAGGTTCGTCTGGCTTCTGACACCATGTAAAAAGTTTCTTTCTGTCGGCTATGAACGATAGAGACGAGTATGGTGTAACTGTAGCTTTTCTTTACTAAGTGCCGTAACGGCTGCTCACACAGAATACAGGAACCGGTGACGTCACCGAGTATACAATACAGTACGGTGGCCAGTGTTGGACAAACAGTGTATAGTCATTTCTGAAATGATCTACACGCTGTTTTGCTGCTGGAGTCCTCCTCACTCTCCATCTCTCTGTGTGAGCTGTACGTTAACACCCACCAGCGGAAACACACACCTACGTTAGTAACGGCGTTAGTAACGCCATTACTTTCAACGCCATTACTCCCATCCAGTGATGGGACTAACGGCGTTTAAAGTAACGGCGTTACTAACGCCGTTACCTTGTTTTAATAACGAGTAATCTAACTAATTACTTTGACTGTAACTATAACGCAGTTACCATTGCAGACACTCCGTTACTGCGCGTTACTCAGGTCGCACAATGAACCTTTTTTTATGATAGGACTCGTGCGCAGCTGCGTGAAGCTGACACGGCCACCCACGTCAAAAAACTCTGCAAATAGACTGAATGGTTAGTGCAACGTTAGTGCAGATTTGTGCAGAAGAAAAATATTGTTTGTGCTACTTTTGTTTAAGA
The DNA here is from genome assembly GCF_016077235.1 of Cyprinodon tularosa. Classification (NCBI taxonomy): domain Eukaryota; kingdom Metazoa; phylum Chordata; class Actinopteri; order Cyprinodontiformes; family Cyprinodontidae; genus Cyprinodon; species Cyprinodon tularosa. The sequence goes on along the minus strand of NW_024039006.1, from coordinate 674,800 downwards.
GATATTAAAGATTATTTTTTAGGTCATCCAGAGGTGCGCGCCTTGTCATGAGAGAGGGGAGGATGAGAATGGCTGATGTATAGTGAGATTCAGTCTGTCAGTTGGGTAGGTGGGTGTTTCCGCTGGTGGGTGTTAATGTACAGCACACACAGAGAGATGGAGAGTGAGGATGACTCCAGCAGCAAAACAGCGTTTTCCTGATGGAAATACCGGTGTTACGTCGAGCTGCGTTTCCCCATCACATACGGTTTCCTCTGCATCTCCGCACAGCGCAGGCGGCACGAGTCACCGCGCAAGCGACAGGAAACGCGCATGCTCGCTAAAGGCGCGCAACAGTCGCCCTGTGCTCGCGCCACAGGAGAACTATGGAGAGCGTGAACGATCAAATGAAAGGGAGAAATCTGGATGGATGGATGGATGGATGGATGGATGGATGGATGGATGGATGGATGGATGCTCTGCCTTTTCAACCTACTGTATTTTTTATTTCAAACATTATTTGATGGCCTTTGTGGCAGGGATGGAGATGCATATTTTATGTCACACGCAGAGTATACATCTAGACAGATAGATGTTGCAGTATCTATAACAACCCAAACACACAGGATTTCAGAATTAGACATCCCCAGTTATTAATTTCACCAGATCTGATGCCCTGTTAAAAAACTTCACATGGCGTTCCCCCCTGATGTCATTTACGTTGAGTTGCAATAAATGCTAAACTCTCTGCAGGTTCTTGTCTTTGTCATCCACTCTATTCAGCTGGCTTTGGAAACACACCCGAGAAGGTGGGGGCTGGGTGGTGAGGGTTACGGGGGCGAGAAACGCAAAAGTAACGCAATAGTTACTTTTACTAGTAAGTAGTTACTTTTATTGTGGAGTAACTCAGTTAGTAACTCAGTTACTTTTTGGGAGAAGTAACTAGTAACTATAACTAATTACTTTTTCAAAATAACGTGCCCAACACTGGTCCCATCACTGATGATTACCGTGTCATATTTGTTTTTCTATGTCAACTTTATAATTCAAACTATAAACCACTTAAAGAATGTATTTTGCAGACAGCAAAAAGACTCCAATAGCAAAAAAAAAAGAAAGTATTTTAATTACATCAAAAAAAGGGTGTAATTTACCAAATATTCAGTGTTTTATAGAAGGTAGTTCTATTTTATGCAACACCTGCTGAAGATAAAATAAAACATTAATCATATTGGTTTGATTTTTGTTGTTTATTTATGACTTTAAATACTTTAAGCAGGCGTAACATTTTGATTTTTTAAAAATTCAATCCAAATATGTTTGTGTGAATTTTCCCTCACATTCTCATCTTCATACTTTGGATCTTGTGCTGACATATGGCAAAGAATTTGAAGAAATAACAGTATTTACTCTCAACCCTGTCCTCTCTGACCGCTTTTTAATAACCTTCAGGAATACTTTAACGGAATTCTCCTGCAAGCAGATCATTATCAGATAGTGCAGTTATAAATTTCAAAGAATCTGTTTCACTTCCTATGTGTCGCTGAACAGTAGAGTACAAACGCTTAGTTTATTTCCCTTCACAGGTTGATGATTTTCTTGATGGGGTTGCTAGTTCTCTACATATTGCTTTAGACAATGCAGCCCCTTTGAAAATGAAAACTGTTAAAAATAGAAAGCTGGCTCCTTGGTTTAATGCAGAGCTGCACACTTTGAAGCAAAATCCTAGGAAACTGGAGAGAAAATAGCACTCCACAGGCTTACAGGAATCCTACCTAGTCTGGAAAAAAGTTTACAGCTGTATAAGAGGGCCCATTGTAAAGCAAGAGCAGCATATTTCTCCTAATTAATAGAGGAGAATAAGAATAATCTTAAATATCTTTTTAATACAGTTGCCAAACTCACCCAGAGCCATAGCTCTGTTGAACCATCCATTATACCTGCTCTTAGCAGTAATGATTTTATAGGATTCTTTATAAAGAAGATTGATCTTATTAAATATAGGATCATTTGCACTCCTCTATCTACGTTTGGCTTATCTCTGGAAGGTGAGGGCAGCATCTGAGGTAGCCATAGAATCTGAACTGGGTTTAGACTGCTTTGATCCAGTCCTTATGATCTCCTCCTCCATTTTAGAGGTGATTAATCTATCTCTGTTACAGGGATATGTACCAAATGCTTTTAAGGTTGCTGTAATTAAATCTTTACTTAAGAAACTGTCTCTTGACTCAGATGACTTGGTCAATTATAGACCTATATCCAATCTTCCTTTCTTATCTAAAATTTTTAAGAAAGTAGTTGCCAAACAAGTGTGCGATCACCTACACCATAATTAACTTTTTCAAAAGTTTCAATCTGGCTGTAGAGCTCATCATAGCACTGATACAGCTCTGGTGAAGGTTGCTAATGATATTTTCATGTCCTCAGATAATGAACTTGTATCTGTACTTGTCCTGTTAGATCCCAGTGCTGCATTTCTTACGGTTGACCATAATATTCTTTTAGAAAGACTTGAATATTTTGTAGGAATTAAAGGAACAGCGCTAGACTGAATCTTGTCAATGTGATTGATTTCAGTTTGTTCACATTAATAACAAATCTTTCTCATGCTCAAGGGTTACCTTTTGAGGACCCCATGGATCAATGCTAGGACCAATTCTTTCTACTATATACGTATATGCTTCCAATCGGTAGAGTTATTAGACAGCATGGAATTAATTTCCACTGTTATGCTGATGATACCCAGCTATATCTGTCTACATAAATTACAGGCATGTGTTAAAGACATAAAACCTGAATGACTCTTAACTTTCTGCTCCGAAATGCAGACAAAACAGAAATTATAGTCTTTGGACCATTGCTTATAAAAAGGAAGCTGATTAGTCAGTCACTTCATTTGGATGGGATTTAACTGATTTCAGATAATTAAGTAACAAATCTTGGTGTTGTTTTTGATCAAGACCCTTCATTTAAATCCTATATCAAAGAGGTTTCTAGAATTTCCTTCTTTCATGTGTGCAATATTGGTAAAAAATAAAAATATCCAATCCAGGGTTGATGCTGAGAAACTAGTCAATGCATTTATTACTTCAAGGCTGGATATAGACAATAGACATACGGAGAAAAGTTTATAGTACTAATCAACAAATATTTGTGATGGATAGACTTGTTATCTCTTTAACACTTAAGAGAGATGAATTTAACAACTTTTTTTCAATGGATCCAATGTATCCCAGGTCCAAGAGGGGAGTTTTTTGAATACTTTATACAAGGGTCACCAACATTTTTAAGGCTTAGAGCTACTCCATTGCTACTGAGTCATTGGAAGGGCTACCAGTAATGACCTATGTACAGCAGGGGTCAGCTTTCACCTACAGTTTAAAGATAATAAACATATTTTTATTTATTCAGTTGGTATTTATTATTTTCTTTTAGATATTATAATTTTTAATCTCTATGAATGCAGATGTCATTAAAAAAGAATAAAAAAGAAAATTCTAAACTTAGAAAAGTGGTGAGTTGTGCTGTTTGCAAAAGATGCTGAGGGCCCCCCATGTGGTCCTTGGGGGCCCCTTGGTGCACTACATGGTGACCCCTATACACTAATCAATTGTCAGCAGTAAATCTGTTAGATCAATATTAGATTATTTCACTACTGATGATTATAGTCTGTCCCTGCCTGTGAAGCTACAGTGTTCAGTCTAATATTTTTTTATTCCCTCTGCTGCAGGGGCAACCAGTCTGAGCAGTTACACCTGCAGCAGCTCCAATTACTGGGAGTTGCTGCACCTGGGTACCACATATATTTCTTGCTCTCCCAGTGGGTAACCAGATTCTTGAAAGTTGTATGTGTTTAGACCATCCAACCCTGATTTGACCTACTGATCTCAATCTGTCCCGTTCCTGTTTCTCCTGACTGCCTTGTCCCCATTAGCTACTCCTGTTGGTTTCTGATATCTGGACATTAACCTCCTGCCTTCCCTTATAGTCAAGCAAGTTTGCCTCTGTCCCCTGTCTGGATTGTTCTATAGGTTATTTATGACCCATTACCTAACTCCCCTAGATTTCAGATACCCTTGTCATCTAGCCCTTTACCCCTTCTGGAAATCTCTGCCCTGTGGACTGCTTCTCTGTATTAGGACTGACAATGACTGACTAGCCTTAACCTTGTCTAGTGCCGTCAAGATGTGGATCAGTCAATCAGTGATCTGAATCTTTCAAACAGAGCCTAGAGACTAGGATAGATCATCAGACCAAGCAAAGCCTCTCAGCTTCTTAGAAGGTTGTTTGGTTTCATTCAGTGCACCTTCAACATCACTGAGTTGATCTTGGGCACTAACCATGGTCTCCCCCACAGTGAATCCAGTGATATCTGTTCCTGTAACACATATTTACTATAAAAGAAAATCTTTGAACCCTACTACTTCTGTTTGCTGAATTACTGGGTCTCCATTCTTTTCAGGCATTGTAGTCAATTTGCTGCTACATTGCCAGGTCCGTCTTGAGAAGAGCTTTTTAATCTCTGTGAGGCTTAACCTGGTTACTAAAGGCCATGGTTGCATTTGCTGACTGGTCCATGGCATCATAGATGACTGCAAGCTAGTTTTTGTGGTGCAGTTCAAAGGTAAAGAAATTGTCATCTACTATGACCTAAATTTTGAACTAGTTCTTGTTTAATGTGATCTTGCACAACTGGGGGAAAAAAAATCATAAAAAATCAATTGCACAATTATTTTCTTATGACTGGAAGCTGTATTTAGAGATAAAACATTTAAAGAGAAGCCCATTTTAGGACAATTTTAACATTTGTAAACAGTATGGTGAGAAAACAAATGTAAATAGATTATAAATTCAAGTTTGATCTGCTGAGAAGGAAACAGTTAAAATAGAAATCATTATTTTACCTTCAGCATATCCACAGCAGAGTGTGCAAATCACTACAAAGAATAACAAAAAATAAATAACATATTAGAACAATCTGATGGTTTTTGAGATAGAAGAATGAGAAAATTGTCAAAAAGAATACAATAAATTAACAAAGAAACCAGGTTTACACTAAACCCTTATCAACTGGAAAAAACATTTTTTTTTACAAGACTATAAAAAGTAAAACTGGTTGTGAGCTTTAAACTATAGTCTGTAGCAGGGCCTTGCAGAGACCACTAAAAGGGGCCTAAAGAAAAAAATGGGTACGTATAATCAGATTCTAGGCAGAATATTTGCCAGAATCTCAAGCAGATTTAGCAGTTCAGTGTACTGAGGTGTGTTAAAAATAGTTATATAGATATTTAGATATATAGATATTATAATAGATATTTAATTGAATCAAACTTGTGGGAAACTATAACATAGAACACAAAACCATAATTGGGTCTTAAATACTTAAAAGCAAAGAGAATTTAATTTGTTCTTTTTATTATAGAGAAGTACTGAGATGTTCAAACCTGCAAATGAAAAAAAATGTAAATTAGAGATCAATACCAACAGACATATTTAGTTTTACTCCATTACAGTGTTGAAAGTTAAATAACGGGAAACATTAAAACCTTTAAGTTACTGTGATAAAGGCCCTAATAATGAATAAAGCAGCAAACATGTTGGAATGACAAACTACTCTGATAAATGAAAAAGCTGGATGGTCAGATATAAAAATCTCCTCCTCACCCTACTCTCACTCCTGGGCTCCAGGCTATAATATAGACAATATTGAGATAAGCTAAACTAACAACCTGATAGAAATTGAATTATTTATTTAAATCACAATTCTTCCAGATCGTAGTGAGAAATAGTTTAGGCTTCAAATGCTTTGTTAAGTTATAATTTAAAAATTTTAATGATTCAAGTAAATTTAAAGAGAAAGTTTAAATTGAAAGTTCAAAGGCATAAAAATGTTATGATTTAATAACTTATATTGTAGACTGTCTGTTGGGATCTGGAGGTTGTGTCCATCTTCTCCACCAGAGGGCGCACAAGATCTCGTGGGGGCATGAGCTGACTGCCGACAAGCCTCCTGACTCACAAGGTTTCCCCCCCGCTGATCAGAATCCCTTTTGAGCAGGTATTTATCTCCGTCATCATCAAACTGCATATTCCCTGGATCAAGACTAATTACTCTGTCCTCCTCAGTGGTGTTTCCTCCTGTGACCAGACCGCAGAACCAGAACCCGTGCATAATTCACTTTGTACATTTGTAAATAAATCTTTGAAACTTTCCCTGACTCTAGAGAGTGTTTCTGCGCATGTGGGTTAGACGCCTTACACCCAACATCACACCATCCTCCATTGCAGTCAGGGCCATAACTACCATTGAGGACCAGTACTTTTTTATCTATTTATATTTTTGCTTAGATTATGATGAACTAAAAATAAATTAAACTGAAATTGACTGTAGGTTGATGATCTATGTCTTCCAGGAAGACCAAGGTGTGTTTTATATTTGCAGAGACATTAGTAGTGCCTGTATGGCAGACCGTTTTGACATTTATTAAAAGCGCTATCCTCTCTATTGTTTCATTTATTGATCTTTAAAATAATATTCTGTCATGTTCGGATTAATGTGTCTAACCCATATGCAGAACACTCAGAGGCAGATGAAAAAGTTCAAAGATTTATTAATAATAAATGTACAAAGTATGTTCAGATCCAAGAGGGGGCTTGACTGGTCATGAATGGGTTCACTGCTGACGAGGACAGAGAGATTAGTGGAGGTCCAGGTCTTTTGCAGGTTGTGAATGTTCAGGTCTGTACCTGTTCGGAGCAGAGCTGCAGAGGGGGGGAACCTTGAGGGTCCAGAGGTTGTCGGTAGGCTGAGGGCAGAGGCGGAGGCAGAGCTTACTGAGTGCAGGCAGATCACAGTTTTCCTTCCAGTAATCTTCTGAGAGCGGGCAGGCAGATACTTGACTGAGGCTGCTCTCCAGAGTCCTACTGAGAACGAGCAGACAGATCACCGGCAGAGAAACTCTCCAGAGTTTCAGGTATTCAGGCAGGATAAACCTGGGAGGCAGAGAGGAGAAAAATGGGATCAGGTTTGGTTTACAGAAAGTCAGAGTTCACAGACAGGCAGGTTGGCTCAGGCTTGCTAACCGTTACTGGCAAACACTCTGGCACTGGAGTGAAGCCCTCCGCCTCCTTAAGTACGGATCTCCTGATCCTCCTGATCTCCTGAGACAGGTGGTGGCGCATGCTCCAGGAGATCTCGTGCGGCCTCTGGTGGAGAAAGTGGTCAAACCTCCAGATCCCAACAGTACCCCCCCCTCAACGACCGCTGCCTGGCGGTCCAAAGGATGTAGATGGCAGAGACTCACAGTATTCGGTGATGAGTGCAGGATCGAGAATGAAGGAGCCAGGAACCCAAGTTCGATCCTCCGGACCGTAGCCCTCCCAGTCGACCAGGTACTGCCAACCGCGGCCCCGGCGACGGGAGTCTACGATCCGGCGGATGGTGTACGCAGGGTGACTATCAATGTCCCGGGCGGGAGGAGGGGAGTCGGACGGAGGGCAAAGAGAGGTGGTCAGGACAGGTTTTACCTGGGAGACGTGGAATGTGGGATGGATCCGGAGTGAGGGTGGAAGATGCAGGCGGACAGTAGATGGGTTGATGATGGTGTTGATTTTATAAGGACCGATGAACCTGGGAGAAAGCTTTCGGGACATGGATTTCAGAGGGATATCACGTGTGGAGAGCCAAACCTGTTGTCCTGGTGTGTATGTGGGAGCTGGGCGTCTTTTGCGATCGGCGAATTTCTTGTTTTGTGCAGAGGTCCGGTTCAGAGTGGCTATGGTGCCTTTCCAGATTTTCCGACAACGGCGGATGTGATGATGGACAGATGGTACGGATATTCGTTTCTCGTCGGCGGGGAACAAGGGTGGCTGATAACCTAGGGAAATTTCGAACGGAGACAGACCGGTTGCAGATGATGTGTGTGAATTATGTGCATATTCCACCCGGTGCAGATATTGGCTCCAGTAGATCGGGTTGGTTGATGTAAAACACCTGAGGGTAGATTCCAGTTCTTGGTTGAGACGTTCAGTTTGACCATTGGACTGCGGATGGTAACCAGATGTTAAAGAAATGTTAGTGTCGAGAGCAGAACAGAAATCTTCCAGACCTGTGCGGTGAATTTTGGCCCTCTGTCCAACAGAATTTCCTGGGGGATTCCATGTAGTCTGAAAATGTGTTTGGTGAGGAGATGAGCTGTCTGGAAGGCTGTTGGAAGTTTTCTTACGGGTACAAGGTGGCAGGCTTTAGAAAAACGGTCAATGATGGTGAAAATGGTGGTCATACCTCTGGATGCAGGTAATCCGGTAACAAAATCTACGGAAATGTGAGACCAGGGGTGAGACGGAACAGGTAGTGGATGGAGAAGACCATAGGGAGGCTGATGCGATGGTTTGTTGCGTGCGCAGACGGGACAGGCTAGGACATATTCCTTGGTGTCCTTATGGAGGGATGGCCACCAGAACCGACGAGAGATCAGAGCAATTGTTCTGCTTACCCCAGGGTGAGCTGAAAATTTGGATGAGTGCATCCAGTGTATGAGACGAGACCTGACTGAGGAGGGAACATAGGTTTTATTAGGTGGACCGTTGCCAGGATCAGGTTCAGAAACTTGGGCCAGTTTTATCTGGTCAAAGATCTCCCAGGAGACTGTTGCAACTGTACAGCTAGCAGGGAGAATACTTTCAGGAGTTTCAGGTTTGTTAGGAGCATAGAGGCGTGAAAGGGCATTGGGTTTAATGTTTTTAGAACCGGGCCGGTATGAAATGATCAGGTTGAATCTGGAGAAAAACAGAGACCAACGGGACTGACGGGGATTGGATCTTTTTGCAGACTGAATGTATGATAAATTCTTGTGATCTGTCCATACCAGAATGGGATGCTCTGCGCCCTCCAGCCAATGCCACCATTCTTCCAGAGCCAGTTTAATGGCGAGGAGTTCTCTGTCTCCGACGTCATAGTTTTGCTGTGCAGGAGAGAGTTTGCGGGAGAAAAATGCGCATGGGTGAGCTCTTTGGTCAGAATCAGAAACTTTGGACAAAACTGCCCCCACCCCAGAATCAGAAGCATCCACCTCCAAAATGAACTGCTTGGAGGGTTCCGGTTGGATGAGGATGGGTGCATTAGAAAACAGAGCTTTAAGTTTCATAAAGGCAGCCTCAGCCTCCGCAGACCAGTGAAAAGTCTTTTTGACGGAAGTTAATGCAATCAGAGGCTGAGCTGTCTGCCTGTAATTGCGAATAAACCTCCGATAAAAATTTGCAAACCCCAGAAATCTTTGTAGTTGTCTTCGGTTCTCGGGAGTGGGCAAGTCCAGAACCGCCTTGATCTTATCCTCTGACGGCTTCACCTGCCCGCCCTCGAGCACAAAACCTAGGAAGGTGACAGATGGACGATGAAACTCACATTTTTCTGCTTCAACAAACAGTTTGTTTTCAAGAAGTCTTTGTAGAACCAGACGGACATGCTTCTTATGTTCAGAAATGTTCTTGGAGTAGATCAGAATGTCATCAATATACACAAAAACAAATATATTCAAAAAATCTCTCAAAACATCGTTTACCAGGGCCTGAAAACAAGCTGGGGCGTTGGTCAGACCAAAAGGCATTACCAGATACTCAAACTGACCTAGTGGAGCCTTGAATGCAGTTTACCATTCATCTCCCTCTCTGATTCTGAGGAGGTGATAGGCGTTTCTCAAATCCAACTTAGTGAACACAGTTGCTCCTTGGATGGGTTCAAAGGCTGAAGCTAACAGGGGTAATGGGTATTTGTTCTTGACAGTAATTTGGTTTAATCCTCTGTAATCGATACAGGGTCGCAGAGATCCATCTTTCTTGGCAACAAAGAAGAAACCGGCTCCAAAAGGAGATGAGGACGGTCAGATTATACCGGCGGCTAAGGACTCATTAGTATAGTTCTCCATAGTCTCCCTCTCGGGTTTGGAGATATTATAGAGCCGGCTGTTAGGGAGGGGGGCCCCCGGAAGAAGATCGATTGCACAGTCGTAAGGTCGATGGGGGGGGGGAGAGAAAGTGCACTAACCTTACTGAACACTGGTGCCAAGTCATGGTAGTCAGGAGGTATTATGGAAAGATCTGGCGGGTCAGCCTCCTGACGACTGGCTGGAGACTGAGTCGAAGGTTCGGCGGAGCGGAGACAGGTACAATGGCAGGATGCAGACCAGGACTCTAGATGTCTTTTTGACCAGTTAATGTGTGGGTTATGGTGTTGAAGCCACTCAAATCCAAGGACAATGGATGAGCTAGCTGATGGAAATACAAAAAAAGAAATAGTCTCTCTGTGGTTACCAGAGATCAGAAGTTCTAGTGGCTTGGTTTGGTGTGTGACCTGAGGTAATTGTTTACCGTCAAGGGCCGAAACTCTCAGGGGCTTAGTTAATGGGATGGTTTCAATGTTTAATTGTTTTACCAAACTGGAGTCTTTCAGGTTATTCTCACAGCCTGAGTCTATCAATGCTGATAAAGTGAGGGATTGACTTTTTAAGAACAGAGTTGCAGGTAACAGAAGACGAGGAGATTTCTCAGTTTGGAGATGGTCCGCCAGACTCCTCATTTCCTCTGATGGACCCCGGCTTTTACCTTAGCTAGGCAGGTTGAAACAAAGTGTCCAGGTTCTCCACAGTACATACATAGGTTCTCTTTAAACCTCCTTTGCCTCTCTTCGGATGAGAGCCTGGTGTGGCCGATCTGCATTGGCTCAACTTCTGAGGGTACTGTGGGAGGAGAGACGTAGTGAGTCTTAGTAGCACGGACAGAAACAGGAAGATAACGGCCTTTAGACCTGGACTCAACTTCTGAGGGAACTGAGGAAGAAGAGACGTCATTAGTCTTAGCAGCAGGAGCGGAAACAGAAAAGACATGGCCTCTAGATCTGGCTCGCAGTCTGTTATCTAAACGGATTGTTAACTTTATTAGTTCTTTCAAAGTCTTAGGTTCATCGACAGTGGCCAGCTCGTCCTTAATAGAATCATCAAGGGTGTGGAAATAAGCGCTTTTAAGCACGGATTCGTTTCAACCGGAAGCAGCCGCTTTAACCCAGAAGTCGATGGAGAATTCAGCCACTGTTCTATTACCTTGCTTGAATTCCAACAGTCCGCGAGATTCAGTGGACTTATCTGTGTCTTGATTGAAGACTTGTTTGAATTCCTGAATGAATTTCACAAGTACAACCAAAACTAGTTTTCGAAGAAAATCTGGCTTCCGCCCATTCTAAGGCTTTTCCGGACAATTGTGACAAAATAAAGGCGATCTTTCTCTTGTCATTAGCAAAACTCGACTGAGAATATTCAAAAATGAGCTGACACTGGAACAAAAACCCCTTGCACTTACTTGGATCGCCGAAAAATTTTTCAGGAAGTGAAGGGCGGAATTCAAAAAACGATGGGCAGGGTTCAGACCTGAGTGGTGGATTAGTATCTTGCACCGGAAGTTGAACGGTCTCCGTTCCAGGTGTAGAGTTCTGAAGATGACTGGCTATTTCCTGTAAGGAGTGATTAGTTTCTGCTTGACGTGTATTTAACTCACGGAGGGCGGTGTCGTGGCTCTGAATGAGGGTTTGTTGCTGCTCCAACATCCTCCGTAGTGATTCCACGGGGCTAGTCTGTTGGTCAGAGTGTTCTGTCATGTTCGGATTAATGTGTCTAACCCACATGCAGAACACTCAGAGGCAGATGAAAAAGTTCAAAGATTTATTAATAATAAATGTACAAAGTATGTTCAGATCCAAGAGGGGGCTTGACTGGTCACGAGTGGGTTCACTGCTGAGGAGGACAGAGAGATTAGTGGAGGTCCAGGTCTTTTGCAGGTTGTGAGTGTTCAGGTCTGTACCTGTTCGGAAATGGAGCAGAGCTGCAGAGGGGGGGAACCTTGAGGGTCCAGAGGTTGTCGGCAGGCTGAGGGCAGAGGCAGAGCTTACTGAGTGCAGGTAGATCACAGATTGAGTTTTCCTTCCAGTAATCTTCTGAGAGCGGGCAGGCAGATACTTGACTGAGGCTGCTCTCCAGAGTCCTACTGAGAACGAGCAGACAGATCATCGGCAGAGAAACTCTCCAGAGTTTCAGGTATTCAGGCAGGATAAACCTGGGAGGCAGAGAGGAGAAAATGGGATCAGGTTTGGTTTACAGAAAGTCAGATTTCACAGACAGGCAGGTTGGCTCAGGCTTGCTAACCGTTACTGGCAAAAAATCTGGCACTGGAGTGAAGCCCTCCGCCTCCTTAAGTACGGATCTCCTGATGAGCAGATGAGAGACAGGTGGTGCGGTCGGCGCATGCTCCAGGAGATCTCGCCCTCTGGTGGAGAAAGTGGACAAACCTCCAGATCCCAACATATTCTTCTTCTAAAAGTACATTCCTACTAGCCAGAAGTGTACATATAGATATCCTAGATTACATTTTTGCTGGCAAAAATTTATTTTCAGGCAGCCAGAATATATTTGGACCAGTAAAAATAAACTTTCAAATACCTCAAGTGGCCCTTTTGACATTTATTAGCTTGACTGAATATATATTTACGATGTCTCAAATGCATTTCTTATTAGTCAAAATTATTATTTCAGATATCTAAAATAACATTCTTCCTATTTAGAATATACATTTCAGTTATCTTAAATGTAATTCTTACTAGTACAAATGACGTCACATTTCCCATTCATGCATTGGGCATTTTTCTTCCAGATATCTAAAATAACATTCTTCCTATCTAAAACGGAATTCTGACAAGCATTAACTCTAATTTCTGATCTCAATAACATGACATCATTTATAAGAATTACATTTCAAATATCTGAAACGTTTATTTACATTGGAAAAATGCTATTTTAGATATGTGAAATGCTAATTTTGAATAGGAAGAACTGCATTTCAAACATCTGGATTACATATTCAGTAAAATTAATAAATGTCAAAAGGCCTGCTATAGTTGGCACAGTGCTCAAGGGTTTGGGCATACTTGCTGCGCCTTCGTCGTGAACATGCACTGTGGCTGTGTTAATTATCACAAACAGGCTACAGGCGCTGGCCGTTTCTCAATTCACAAGTATGCGAGTACGGACTCTCATCTTTGATGCTCTAGTTGCGCAGTCGAAAAGTAGATCTGATGCGCGTTTGGCAAAGTTTTCCTATCTTGTCTTTGCCTGTAACAATGGCAGCTATATTTCCTTTATATCTAGGTAAAAAGTAGTTTTAACTTGTCTTCAAGTGATTAAATCCACCTGAAAACATCCTCTATGCAGTCAGTTCATCCAGATTACAATCCTGCCTTCAAATATTATTTCACTGTCGGACCTGCTCCGACCCCCGTACACCGATAGTGCACTGTCACTATGAATCCCGCTGAACAGTAGCCTCTGGCCCGTTCACCTCTTCGTGGTTGCCGTGCATACTCTCATCATTGGAAATTTTTTTTTTTAACTATGCATTATAGTGGTAAATGCCCCACACAGTTAGGCTTAAAAGTATATTGTTCTCGTCTCAAATGATCTTAAAACATACTTTTATTGAAAAAAGGCAACAGAAAACAGGCACATTTAACTTAATACCCTGAGCTCTCTGAGCGCTCCATGTTGCCCTGGTATGGAATAGCGACCCGCCTCTCGCCCATAGACAGCTGAAGATGGGTACCAGCACCCCTCGCGACTCCAGCAGGGGTAAAGCGTGACAGAAAATGGATGGTTGGAGCTGCGCTGAACACAGGCTCACAACGACGATCTCTCTAGTTGGCCATTTTAAAGGAGAGTCTTTTTCACCATGTCTTTGCACATAGAGAACAGAGCCCTCTCCTTTTCTCCTCCCTGTGGTTCAGCCCATCTCTGCCCAAACTGCTCCAGTGGGGATGAGGCAGAAACAAAAATTGTTGGTTTCGCTTGACAAGCATTAATAAAAATTAATATTAAAATTCACTCATTTAGTGTTTATTGACAAAAATGTGCTGAAATCTGGAAAAAAATCTGACTTATGCTTGGCTCCACCCTTCTTGTCGCCTGACTGCGCACAGTGGGCAGTGGAAATTATTGAGCAAACGAGAAGAAAAATAGAACAAACCCACATTTTTTAAATAATAACAATAAACAAACAAAAAAAATCAATAATTAGAGAAACCAGTTTCATTGTAATACTTATCAGCTAGAAAGGCAATATCATTCATCTGGAGAGGATGAACAGAACATGATTGTAAGCTTTAATCAGTCAGCCAGACTCACTAGAAAAAAATCTTATTTTCCACATCTATAGACAATTATTCGTTGGTGTCAGATTTTTAAAGAGAAAATCCTGCAGACAAAGAAACTGCTGCTGTTACCGATTTCTCAATCATAAGTATTTCCTCAGCTTTCTCAGCCTCCTCTCCATCTTTTAAAATCTGGTGAATCTTTCTGAAGTGATTCTGCTACTAGAACAAATCATACTGGCTTCCAACTGTCATAGGACACAAGCAGTGGTGGTTAGTGCATCTGGTAGCTAGGCCTTCAGTGGGGCCCCCTCAACTTCTACTTCTTAATAGCACCACTTTCACATTTTAATGAAACAAACCTCCAATAGTACTCAAATATGAAATGTGACAGGCGCAGGTATTATCTGGAGGAAGTTTAGCGTCAGGGTGAATACAGAGATCAATTAAGCAAGAAGCCCAGTTGAGACAAGAGTAAACCTCTTCTATATAACTGCAACTCCTCCATATTTACATAATCAGGAGCCGTTCAGACTCAATAGGCATCAATTACCAGATAGAATAGAGCATAAATCATGGAAATAAAATACAATATCCATTCTCTGTCTTTGTGCAAGAAGTTTTAGTATCTTCATTTATTATCAGCCATTGAGGCGAGAAAACCGCCACAGAGTAATATGTTCATTCTTTAAGTTTCATGTTTTGTAATATGATACTTAAATTGTTCAGTAAATACAGTTTAAACTAGCAACATACTAATATCTACACCATGTAAATTATCCAATAGATTATTAGAACAAAAAGTTGGTAATTAACTTACAGAAGAAGCACAGCCTGCAGAGGAAAGTGTGCCCCATCCTCAATTTTAAACCTGTTAAACAGAATCAGTAAAGATTAATCAAACTGCATCACAGGAAAAGGAGGAGTTACATTTAATGCATATAAATACTAATGGTCTCATACCTCTTCTTCATACCATAATAGTCCTGTTCTGTGTGTTTCCTTCCCTTTTATTCAAAGTTCATAAAGTACATAGCAGCATCTTTCACCACAATGATGTGTTATAAACAGATTTCCTGTCCCTGCAGGACAGGAAATCTTTAAATAAATAACTGAAGATGAAAAACGAATATAGGATATAGCGTCAATAGTATGGTCTGCCATGTGGTCATTCTCCACCTCTTTCAGCTTGCTGCAGTGGCATCAAACTCTACCATATAACAAAATCCTTGTCGGTAAACAGTCTTGTAATTGGCTGCAATAATGGAGTTATCTAGCTGGTTGCAGCTTGTTAATGTCATGATGGTTCTAATACTTTTGCCCACATGCAGAAACACTCACAGAGAAATAGTTAAAGTATGAAAGTTTATTTTTCTTATTCTGGAACAAAGAGACTGAAAACAGGTTATGTCAGCTTGGGGGGTCCAGCGATCAGGAAACATTGAGCGTCTACACAAAGGAGAGAGTGATTGGTGAGTTCAAGGTTGGTGGGAAAAAATGCAGATTACTGAAGCTCTGATTTTGCAAGGACTTCAGGATAATACAGAAGGGTGTTAAATCCTGCTAGGCATTGCTGCCTGTCGCACCTTCTCCGATACCCATGGGTCAGCTGCACGGTCATCAGCCAGGAACCACCATTCACCAACGTTTCGCCCCTTTAATCCTGGAACGTCTCCTGGTGGCGGGGCAGTGACAGGGACGTCTCCCTGTCACCCCCTGCAGCTGAAAGATGTTATTCCCTGCAACTGTTGTCTGGGGGTTAGGTGTTATTCCCTCAGGTTCTGTCCTTCCTCCGCAGCCAGAGCCAAAAGCTCCCTTTCTCTGACTCCTCAGCCAGTTCCTTTGTTGCCTCCTCAGCCTTCCTCCCGTGACTCCAACGTTTTTCAGGAGGCGTATGGTCGACAACCCCATAAAGCCTTGGCATCCGACCTATTACTGGGTAGATGGTAGTCTTCCAGCCCGCTTTCCGGCACTCAGCAGCCAGCTCTGAGTACTTGGCCTTCTCTCGCTCAAAGGCAGTTTCGATCCCTTATTCCATTGGCACAGTGAGCTCAATGAGGACTACCGCTCTTGCCTTTACGGACCACACCACAATGTCTGGTCGGAGACATGTGGTGGTGATTTCTGTGGGAAACTGAAGCTTCCTGTCCAAGTCAACCTTCATGCTCCACTCCTGACCAGTAGTGAAGGGCCTTCCGGTTTCTCTTTGCTTGAAGCTTCTGATTCCTCCTTCCGTGACAAAAATGGTGGGGTTCTCTGCCGGCGATGGTGTTCTGCTACCCTGTCTGCACTCCTCCAGCACTTCGGCTAGCTTTCTCAAGACCTGGTAATGGCGCCATCTATAGCGGCCCTGTGAGAGGGCTATTTTGCAGCCTGACAAGATGTGCTGGAGGCTTGTGTTGGGAGCATTGCAGAGTGCACAACATTCCTGATTTCCGAACCACTGGTGAAGGTTCCGAGGACAGGGAAGCGTGTCATATGTTGAGTGTCAAAGTTCAAGCACCAACCTGGTCTTTTCTTGCATGTAGCCCAGCTGTAGCAATCTTAGAGGTAGCTGGAGCATGTTCCTCCCAAATAGGCCGGCTTCAGAGAGGCACCGTGGCAGCCCCAACCACTTTCAGATGAATGAGTTGGCTTTCCCATCCATACTACTCACGGTTGATGAGGGGATCTCACTCATTTTCAGGGGCCACAACAGTCTCTGGTAGAGTGTAAATTGGTAACACCAGACCTTGTATTTGCCTGGGAGTTGGCTTTGGTCAATTCTCTTCAGGCCATCAGAGAGCTGCTTCAAAACGGTTTTACCCATTTTCTTGTCAGAAAGCTCGGCAGTGTACTGCCTCCCAAGGCTTTTGATGGGCTGCTCTGCGAGGAGTGGGATCTTCTCTCCCCCGACCACGAAGGTGGTCTTGTCGTTCTGGACTCCTCTCCTGAGTGACAGGCTACGGGACTTAGAGGGCTTGATCTCCTTCCTTGCCCATGACATCAGCTCATCAGTCCTCCGCAGCAGTCTTGCTGTACATGCTGCTGTCTGAAGGAGGGTGGTGGCGTCGTCCAAGTAGCTCCTTAGCGGGGGGAGCCTCTGGCCCATTGGCAGTTTGATTATTCCGACCATTTGCCTTGCACCGATGATGATTATTTCAAATGCTGCTACAAACAGTGTAGGCGAAATGGCACACCCTGTCGCTATTCCGACTTCAAGCCATCCAGTAGTGAAGTCCAGGGCAGAGAGGGGCACATCTGCAGGTTGTTAAAATAGCTTTCTACCATGCTTCTGATGCAAGCGGGCATGTAGAAGAACTCCATGGTAGAACTCATTGGCTTATAGTGGCACAGAAGAGCAGTGGAGCAGACTGTCAACTGAAAAACTTGAAAAGGTTGGTGTTCAGAAAAGGTGAGCAGTGTAACTCTCAGCGTCTGGAGAAGATATCTTCCAGAGCTGGGGCAGATCAGGCCAGCACAGATTACACTCACAACCAGAGTCCAGTAAGGCATACAGGAAAATGGACTGATTATTAACTAGGAGTGAAGCTGGCAACAGTAGACAAGATGAACTTGTGATAATTTTTTATCCGCCAGCACCCTTGCCTTCCCTGGCTTTTAACAGCATAGGACAGACGGAGACAAATTGCCTAGCCTCACCACAGTAGAGACAAAGCTTAGAACACATCCTGTGCTGTCTCTCCTCATGAGTCAACCTAGTGTGACCAACCTGTATGGGTTCAGGGCTGGAATGGCTCTGTGAGGACTCAGCTGGAACTGTGTGGCTAGAGACTGGGTGTGATTTGAGTTGAGTATTTCTTTTATTTCTTTCCTTTGCACGGGCTCGTCTTCTATTATCCAGTCAGATAGACAGTTTAATTAGATCCTCCAAAGTTTTGGGTTCATCTAAGGTGGCTAGTTCGTCTTTGATGGGATCATTTAAGGCGTTTGAAAAAGCACATTTGAGTGCAGCAGTGTTTCTATCCTGAAGCCGCAGCTTGAATGCGGAAATCAATAGAAAAATCTGCTACAGATCTTTGTCCTTGTCTTAGCTTCAACAGGTCTCAGGAGCTAAGCGCTTTATCAGTATCCTGGTTGAAAGCTTGTTTAAATTCAGTAATGAACTCTTCAAATGTGCAGTTGTATTCAAGGGACGAAGAGAATTTAACCTCTGCCCAATCCAAAGCGCGATCAGACAAATGTGCAATTATGTAGGTGATCTTAGAGGAGTCCTGAACAAACTTACTGGAAGAATGATTAAACTGGATGGTGCATTGCATTAGAAACCCCCGGCATTTCTTAGGATCCCCATCAAACCTGGGTGGATTGGGCAGCTGTCACTCAGAAAACGTGGAATGGATTGGAGCCTGGGGAGCTGGAAGCAACGCAGGTTCACAGACAGGATCGGAGGTCTGTTGAAAATGAGTACAGAGAAAATCATTTAAATTCGCTAAGTGCCTGTTCATTTCTGCTTGTTGGTTACCCAATTTATAAGGAGAGTTCTCATGCTTCTGTATTCAAGTTTGTTGTAGATAAAGGGCTCTATGGGTTGCTTCTGCTGGGTCTTTGGTTTGGCCAGAGTGTTCTGTCATGATGGGTCTAATAATTTTGCCAACATGTACAAACACTTACAGAGAGATTGTCAAAGTATGAAAGTTTCTGTTTCTTATTCTTGAACTTGAAGAGGTAAAGAGTAGATTTATGAATCGAATCACGTCAGGTGATAAAGATTTAATGTCGTATGCATCAGACACACTTTTGTGGATCTTGTCTTGTAAATATGTACATTTTATGTGCTTGTTTGAATCAGCATGTGCATGTGTAGATTTTATCCTGTGGGGGCGGTGGATCTTGTGCTGTGCATCTGTGAATCACATATATGACTGTGAAAACGGAGACTCTTCTACTGTAGCTTCATATAAACTAACACCTTCACCAGGGGCGGATTTACCATTAGGCAAAACTAGGCAGTTGCCTAGGGCCCCAAGTTCCTAGGGGGCTCCCTAAAACTCCTTTTACATGTATGGTTAATACAGCTATTACTTATTTGTGCACATTAATTATGTTTTTGATAAAAATCCTTTAGCTAAAATGCCATTAGAATGCTTATAACATTAAGTGTGTCTCGGGCCCCCCCCCCTACAGTGTCCACTACATTAGTTCAGGCCATTTGCTGCGCATGGGCAGAAAGGTCCAAACACACGGCAGCAAACTATTTGAAAACAAACAAGACTAGCAGAGCGGAGGAGAAGAGAAGAGAAAAGAAAGGAAAGGAAAGGAAAGGAAAGGAAAGAAAGATGAAAAGAAGTTACCCTAGCGGTGCTGAAAAGAGGAGAAAGAAGAATGAAAGTAGGAAGCTGCTTTCAAAGTTACCAAAAATGACTGACTTCGGCTTCTTCACGAGCAGCAGCAGCAGTAACCCGCAAACAGCTCAGCAGTAACGCTGGCACCTGTTGAGGAGGATCCATGGTGGAGTTGAACAACTACAGAGTATTAAGCTGTCGAAGGGGACATGCCCCCTATATTGATAAGTATTTATTTACCTTATTGAAGATGGGTCATTTTAAAGTAAGTTTCTAATTTCATTTGGATTTGCTACAAACGAAAAATCAATTATTTAGGTGTTTTTTTATGTTGAATTTCAGGAAAATTTCAGGCTTTTAAATGTTGTAAAATCACCCATAAGTTTTAGGTGTTTTAGTCCTTAATAATTTAAGTTATACATTAAAAAAACATAAGGAAGTTATTACCAACATCTCACTCTGCTTTACAGCTTTCGATTAACATTGCTTTAATGTGTGTTATTGTGTACAGCTGGGGATGTTAAGGGTCACGTTAATTATAGATTAAATAATTTACTGTTCTGTAGTTTAAGCAATTGTCATATTTTTAACATCACTAGTAACATTACTAGTCTTATATATATATATATATATATATATATATATATATATATATATATATATATATATATATATATATATATATATATATATATATATATATATATATATATATATATATATATATATATATGAGAGAGAGATTCTTTCCTCCAAGTTACAGTGACATAGACAAACTTGAAGATACATGACATCCTAAAATTTCTACTTTAGCGAAGCTGAAGATAATTAAAACATATCTAAGGTCAACAATGTCACAGGAAAGGCTGTCTGCACTCGTTGTTCTCTCCATTGAGCAAGAAGTCAGGAAGTCAGTGGATATGGATCTTCTCATTGCAAGATTTGCTGAGGCCAAGGCTCGAAAAATGTAATTTTAGGGAGAAGCAGAATACAACTACTAGGAAAAAGGGACAAAACATTTATAGGAAAACAACAAGAAAAGGGGACAGGAAGAGAAAAGGGGGAAACAAGGAGGAATATGAGTAAAAGAATTAGAAAAAAGACAAGGACAAAAATTCAGACTGAGAAAAAGACAGGAAGAGAATAAAACAAAAGAAAAAAGAGAGTAAAATGAAACAGACAACATGAAAAAAGGACAGGAAGAGAGGGATAAAAGGTAAAACAATGCATATTTATTCTCTTAAAATGTCAATTTGTATAATTGACCTGTTGTTTTGTGTGTTGTTTTCTCATTTCAGATGGCCCCATGCCTGCCTTTGTCTAGACTACTAGAGAAAGGGACAAGAGAACACAGAAGAAAACCACAAGAAAAGGGATAAGAAGAGAGGGACAAAAGGTAGAACAAATAATCTAAGTCTATTCTGTTAAAATTTCTGTATCTGTATAATGGGTCTGTTCTATATGTTGTCTTCTGAATTCAGAGGGCCCCATGCCTGTCTTTGCCTAGGGCCCCAAATTTCCTAAATCCGCCCCTGACCTTCACCACATTTAGATAGCATTTAAACTGTTCAGAATTAGATAGGACATGTCTAACATTGTGAAAGATACAAAGTTTGAAGTATCTTTTAAAAAAATGCTTATAGCAAATCATGCTACATAAGGGAGTAATTATCGTTAATTACCGTTAATTTTCATTTTACCCTCAGTAAACTTTTCAGAAAAGTGGTATACATTTAGCTTGAAATGCTCCACTTCCTCCTTTTAAAACTGAAAAGAAGCAGAAAATCTATGAGAGAGAAAAAAAAGACTCTGAGATCATTGTTTGGGGTGAAGGAACATGCAGTGGATTTAGAAAAACTATGTCACCAACTTAGTCTCTAAACTTTTCCTATTTCTGCCTTTACTGTTGCAACCTGATCAAGAGTACCTGCATCAAGCTAATGGCTGCTAAAGACAGACACCAGGCCTGCTTCAACCCTGCATGGATAAGAAGGTATGATGGATGGATGGTGTTAGAGTGATAATTATAAAATTATTGTGTGGACATATGAAACATTGAAAGAAAGAAGATCCTACATTTCTATCCTGTGTTTCAACCAGAAGGGTCATAAACTTTTATGACCTCCTGTAGGTCATCAGGCAGAATCACACGGTTGTGTGACTTCCATCCAGCCAGTTGGTCAATTCACACTATCTTATTACCTGCATCCTCCCAGATAATCATTACTGGGTCTTCTGTTTAAGGCCCGCCTTATGTTGTAAACTCTTAATAAAAGGCTTTGCCATGAAGGGATCTGTGTGAGAAGGTGCTGGTTTTCCGAGCCAGCAGCTTCTCTCCGCTCTGCAGACGCTGACGTCACAAAACCCTGTCTCTGTGTTGATTATTTCCTTTTAATCTTTTAAACTCACATTTCTCTGGATTAAAACCCAACAGATGGATGGATGGATGGATGGATGGATGGATGGATGGATGGATGGATGGATGGATGGATGGATGGATGGATGGATGGATGGATGGATGGATGGATGGATGGATGGATGGATGGATGGATGGATGGACGGATGGATAGACATGTTATAGAACAGAACCGACTTCACTGACAGCTGTGTTTTGAAGCAGCCTGTCCCTCTGACATCACATCCTGAACCATGCGTCTGTGGCCCCTTTACATCCGCTGAGAAAAATCTATTTCTATCTCTCTCCCTGAACCTCAGTCTGGATGCAACGGGGAGACATGAACATATTAATAATATTAAAGTTGCCCTTTACTGATCTCACGCTGGAGAAATTTACCTCCGCATTTAACCCATCCCCCTGAGGAGCAGTGGGATTCAATTGTGTGGGCTTAAGGGTCTTGCTCTGGCACCCAGAGTTCAATCTGTTGCAACCTTCTCCGAGCACAAGCGCACTTCTCTAACACACTAGACCAACACTCCCCCTTCTAGCTTGATATCACGTTACATGTGTGGCTATCTCTGAGCTTAAAATGCAGCAAAGCTTTGCTGTTATGCCCGCTCTGATACAAAGCATGAGGAGTTTTGTTAAATATCTGTCATCAATCAATAAATCATGAAAGCACCCGGTTTCTGTTCTGGCCAAAGACCTTGTGTCTGTTGTGTTGCTTTG
Organism: Cyprinodon tularosa; assembly: GCF_016077235.1. Taxonomy (NCBI): domain Eukaryota; kingdom Metazoa; phylum Chordata; class Actinopteri; order Cyprinodontiformes; family Cyprinodontidae; genus Cyprinodon; species Cyprinodon tularosa. The sequence continues at coordinate 652,227 of NW_024039006.1, read as the reverse complement.
TGCTATGAGCGGTTAAGACTGCTTAGTCGCTGCTTGCCTTCCTGCGCTGTGGGCTGCAGGAAGAGCCCCTCACTTAGCTTAGAGCGTCATGAGCAGAGCTCTTAAAAGCTGTGTAGGTTCCACAAAAGTTCAAGGACAACGATATCATTTGTGCTGTATTGGACTGACTATTAGTTTCCCAGACTGGCTGAGATGGGCATAAGACCCTGACCCACTGGGATGAAGCCCCCACCGAAACAACTACTCACAATGGAACCGGACCTAATCGGTCCTCTCCCCTCCCATGGGGCATGAACAAGTTAAGGATATGTTATTACTTCAATGGGTCCCTTGCTTGTAGGGTGTGGACTAAGGGGGGCATGTAGGCACTAAAGGACTGCTTTGAATGCTCTGACTGGAACATGTTGAAAGCTGGAGCTAAATATAATAACAAGATGAATATCAATGATTATGCCATGACTGTGTCATCCGATATTGACAAATGCATTGAAGAAATCACCACAAAGAACAACATAACCCAGGCCAACCAATGACCCTGGATGACCGGGGAGGTTCAAAAATCACTAAAAGCACGGAACTCAGTCTTTAAGTCTAGCGGCAGAGAGGCACTGAGGACAGCGAGAGCCAACTTGAATTGTGCCATCAGGTCGTGAAGCAAAACCACAGCCAGAAAATCCAGGATCTCTTCCAAGATGCCAGCAACAGCAGGAGGGTGTGGCAAGGTATAAGGACGATTACTGATTACAAAACAACAAATTTCAAGTCACCACATTCAATGACTGTCACACTGACTCCAATCATGATAAAGTGCTTTGAAAGGCTGGTAAAAGAACACATTGTCTCCAGTCTCCCCCCCACATTTGACTCATTCCAGTTTGCCTACCGATTAAACCCCTCCTCTGAAGACAGCATCTCCTCAGCTCTTCACTTGTGTCTAGCACACTTGGAGGAGAAGAACACACACTGTGCTGATTCTGTTCCTGGACTTCAGTTTGGCTTTCAACACCATCATCCCACAGCATCTGATAGGAAAACTGGAACATCTGGGCTTCAGCACAGCCGGTTACAATTGCCTGTTAGACTTCCTCACCAACAGACCTCAGTCAGTCCGGGTCAGACAGAACACCTCTGATGTCATCACCCGAAGCACAGGTTCTCCTCGGCTGTTCATCCTGATGACAGACGACTGCGTCCCCAGGTTCACCACCAATCACATCTTGAAGTTTGCAGAGACAATAATTACCAGGACTAAAGAGAGGAGGTGTGGAGCAGCTGGTGGACTGGTACAGAGAAAACAACCTGATCCTGAATGTTGAGAAAACAAAGGATATCATTGTTGACTTCAGGAAGAACCAGCCTAAACATGTTGCACTGCTCATCAACAGATCAGCTGTAGAGCTGGTCAGCAGCACCAAATTGCTTGGGGTGCACATCACAGACAACCTCACTTGGACTGTAAGCACCACCTCACTGGTCAAAAGGGCACAAGGTGCATGTGTCTCCTGAGGAGGATGAGGAGAGCCCACCTGCCCCCACCCATCCTCACGACCTTCTACAGAAGCATTATAGAGAGCGTTCTGACCAGCAATCTCACTGTATGGTGTGAAGGCTGCAATGCTGCAGACTGGAAAAAGGTGAGGAGAGTAGTGAGAACAGCAGAGAGGATCATCTGGGCTGCTCTTGCCTCCATAAAAGACATTGCTCCCAGCGCTGCGTGTCCAGAGCCTGTTAAATTTTCAATGACCCCTCACACCGCCACCATGGACTGTTCAAGCCAGTGGACAATGTTAAATGATTATAATATATGGAAAAATCATGGAAATAAATAGAGCCCTGGAATCACATCCTGGTAGGCAAAGACATTTAACTGTTTATATATCAAAAATGCACACATGCAATCAAGCCAGTGGACAATGTTAAATGATTATAATATATGGAAAAATCATGGAAATAAATAGAGCCCTGCAATCACATCCTGGTAGGCAAAGACATTTAACTGTTTTTCCCCATGATGATAGTTTTCCTGGTAAAAGATCTATTTGCTGAGAATGTAAATGTTTTAATTCTTATCATTATCAGTTACCCTTTTGGTTTCCCTGGAAAGAGAAAATGTCAAATCAGTCAAAAAAATTGACTCCTTCATGTCTACAAAGTGTAAATCAAATTATTAACCTGAGCTTCATTAAAAGAAAAAAAAAAAGACAAATCTCTATGCAAAATGTTAAAATCATGACACAAATATCTTTCACACAAATGACCAGTTCAGCTCTTCAGAATCAGGGTATGACAGCCTGCTGTCACACTCTGAAGCTGTGTGGTAACTTTTACATTTTTCATTTTCAAAATGAGTTGTACATTTCATATATTTTCATTAGCCTGAATTTAAGTTAGCTCTTGCAGTGCACACATTTAGTTAACTTTATTTGTCGTTTTTTTTTTTTTTTTTTTTTTTGAGTTGCCAGTTTCCTTGGGATCTGCTGGTTGAAGACTGCAATGAGCTCCAGCTTTCCTCAATTGGTTGTTGCAGGCTAATTAGTGGGTCAAACCATTGGTAATGGGAAGGGATATTTGTTTATCATTTGTTTAAATATTCTTTAAATTTTTGTGTTTTTGGTGTCTGGCCAGTATTTATCTGTTTGATTAAGTTTATTTGTTTATTAGTTTGTTAGTCAGTTATCCCCCTTGTGTGTCAACAGTGGTCTGATCAGCCACTATTTAAGTTTCCCTCATGTCCTGTTTGTTAGGTCAGTTTGTGCTTGAGTTCTTTATGTTAAAGCCTGAATTGGATTCTGTTTTAATGACCTCTGTTTTTGGGCCCAGTTTATCATTTTTTGAACACTTTGGGAATAAATTAAGATTTTTTTTTTGAAAAATTTCAGTGGTTTTCTTGCTAGTCTGTGCAAATCCCTCACACAGGGTCAGTCAAACCACACATCTGAAAAGTTGGAGGATTTAATGTCAGCGCTCCTCTTACCCAATGGTAGCTGAGATTTCCGGATCATCAGAGTTCATTCTCTAATCCTGAAATCTTAGTCAATACTTACCATCCGCTATCAGGTGGTCATCTAACACTTGGACTTTCTTTTGTATTAAGAAACTAATATCAAACACTCATGTACTAAAAATATTCACCTTTTATTAAAATACAACACATTTCAACACAATTCTGTTCTCATTCATGTTGTATAATTAAATTATCAAAAAGCCAAAGCTGATATCAGACATCTTAAAGGGATAGTTCGGGATTTTTGACATGAATCTGTATGGCATCTCTGTTCGTATCAGTGCGCGCGACACCATGACCTGACAGCTAGGGCCTACTAACCTGACAACAGCCAGATGCATGTCTCTCTCTGCCTAGCTCCTAGCTGGGCGGAGCGAGACATGCATCTGGCTGTTGTCAGGTTAAGGGCCTACCTGTTTGATTCGCGATTGTTTACTACTGGGGAAGATGTCTGACTACGAGAGCGACGAGGAAAACATCGACTTCCACTTAGAGCCAAAGGGATATCTTTATGAACCCGAGTACACTGACGATGAACTTCAACAAATGGAGTTAGATCGGGCAGAAAGAGAGAGAGTGGACAGAGAAGTGATGGAAGCTGAAGCCGGAGCCGCAGGAGCCTCAGCTGGAGCTGCGATATCCAGGGTGGCCGACAAATCATGGTGCACTTGTTTCAAGTGCGAATTAATGAAGACAGAGGTGGAATGCTACTGTTGCCACGAGTGGGATTTAGTAATGCCCGAGATACAGAACCTTTCCATTGATGAGGATGTCGGAGTTGCAGCAGCTGCTGTCTGCATCACAAACAACAGCGACTTCCCTGCCCTCCTCAAAGTTGAGCTCGCTGTCTGAATGATGGCGCGCACTGATACAAACAGAGAGAAAATAGGACCAAGTGATAACGACGTGTGACTTTTTCCACTACAATGTTTTTGGGATGCAAAAATATCACTCTTTTGAACACATAATGTTTTGGGAAGAGAAACGTTTTATTTCGCTGGGTCTAGCAAACCTGCCGGACTACTTTCGGCTTGACCAAAGCTGGATGAGAACTCTGCTCACAGGACGCTGCCAGGGGTAAGTCAGAGTGATTGCATGACACTGGTGATGGGGATGCCATACAGATTCATGTCAAAAATCCCGAACTATCACTTTAAGGTGGGTTTCTTCGTCTTTCTGCTGATGTTGGTCCCTTACAGGAGACATTTTGAACGTTGTCTGCAGAACAGCTGGTCTTCAACACATCAGGTGGACTATTAATGTGTTAATTAACGAATCAGAGGGGATTATTCTGCCTCTGATTCACAATACGAAGAGGGGATCCACAACTACAGACAACAGATAAGACAAATGGCCATTATATAAATGATTAAACTTTCTAATTATTGCATGTGTGTGTGTGTGTGTGTGTGTGTGTGTGTGTGTGTGTGTGTGTGTGTGTGTGTGTGTGTGTGTGTGTGTGTGTGTGTGTGTGTGTGTGTGTGTGTGTGTGTGTGTGTGTGTGTGAGAGTGTGTGTGTGGAGTGTGTGTGTGAGTGTGTTTGTGGAGTGTGGGTGTATGTGTGTGCGTGTGTGTGTGTGTGTGTGTGTGTGTTAGGCCCTTTTTCTCACTGGGGGGATTTAGGCAGATTCCTGGAACCCTTAGCCTGCCCATCTTTAGCGACCCTCGTGTAACTGGGTCAATGGTAAAATGGCCGCTTTTCAGTCTATTTATCCGCAGATAATTTAACTCTAGTCAAAAAAACAGCGAACCAGTTACTATTCTGCTGTAAGCCAACCTGGGATAATTGGGAGATCTCTCTGAAGATCCCGTCACCTCTGACCTAAGAATCAGAAAATCTTATGGTGTATTCTGCTGCCGTCCCTCAAAGTTAAACTTTGTTTTATCATCCTACATTTAAATCCATTAAGTAGGTTTTAGTTTTTACTTTTTTTAAGCATACTTGTTTTAAATGTGCAAATAATAATTATTATTATTTCACTCTCTCTGGAAAAGATGCCACTTTGAGTCAAATCCTCAGGAATTGATTATTTATTTTTTGCAAATCCGCCATTTTAGTTAATAAACCCATATCTTTTATGTATTTTAGTTACAGACTCAAGGTCCAATAAACATTAAAAGAAAACAGACACACTAAGAATAAAAAAGAATAAGAGTACAACAGAGAAGGTGCCTAACCCTTCAGGAGGCAATTATACCAATGTCTCCAAAGCACAGATGAATATTTAACTGCACTATATTTGACATTGGTCATCAGTAAAATAATTCTATTATCAGACTCATTTAGACGACAAATAAATTTATACATAAGCTTTCTCAAAACAGCCATAAAAGTCCTGACACTAACAGATGCAAACAATTCACAAATGTGCCGTATACAGTGATGTGCAATATGATCTGAAAAAGTTCACTTTCACTTCGTCAGAACAGAATCCAAACTTCCGGACAAGGATATTTGCTTGAGCGTATATCATTCGGACCTGACAGTAAATGTCCTCATCATCAGACAGATGGTCTGTCAACACATGACCAAGATATTTGACTTCATTTGAGACGTTCAATAAAATACCAGATAGTTTAAAATTGGGAAATATTATGTTTTTATCCTCTTTAGTGCGACGGATCAAAATTATACTTTTAGAAGGATCGAATTTGACGTCATGAAGCTCACCATATGCTGAACAGACATTAAGCAGCTTCTGAAGACCAGCTGAACTTGGACTAAAGATAACTAGGTCATCAGCATACATTAAATGATTTATAATTGTATCTCCAACCATGCAGCCAGTTCTACACAAGTTTAGCTGCTTAGAGAGGTCATTCATATAGAAATTAAACAGTATAGGGAACAAAATTTTACCTTGTCTGACTCCATTACTGATACAAAAGGATCCAGACACACAGTTATCCCATTTGACCTGCATAGTTTCGTTAGCATATCAGTAGGACAAGCATCTTACTATATAATGAGGTACACCAGCTTGGCACAATTTTAAAAACAGTTTTCTATGGTTTACACAATCAAAATCCTTAGTAACGTCTAAGAAACACAGAAAAAACGAGTAGTTTTTGCTATTATAATTATACAGAAGTTCTTTTAGACTATGGCTCTGTTCAAAAACCTAGGACGCATCCTTAGAAGACCGGATTCGAAGGCCGATTACGTCATAGCGCGGCGCCGAGGTCTGGTCGGATTCCAAGAGTCCTCGTTATGCGGCCTTAAAATGCGTCCTTCTTTTTGCCCGATTTGAAGGACGGGTCTGATGTATCCTCGGTATTCTTGGATATCCCAGGATTCATTGCGAGACCAAGCAAGCTGTTATCAGAGTAAAGGTTACTTGGCGCCGAACAGTGGTGAAAATTGGAAGTTCAGTTTAATATAATACAAGTCATTTAATAGTTCCGTCTGAGATTAATGAAAAATAATTGTTTTAATGGTTATTGAGTCAAATATGTGGCGGCAATGTTTGGTTTATCTAAAGGTTTTAATCTGTTACTGTGTAAATGGGTTTGGCTGGAATTAAAGGACAGATTCTAATAGATCTGCAGGGTGGTGACTATAAATCTGATAGGTTTTTTTTTATCTTTTTATTGCTGTTTCGCACAATATGCTTATTTTTTGTTGTTGAATATTAGAGATTTTGCAGATATATTTTTTATAAATACATTGTTTAGATTTACTTATATCTTTCTACCCCTTTTATAGAATAGAATAGAAAATCCCTTTATTGTCCCACAATAGGCAAATTTACAGCAGCAGAAAGATTATTGAAAATGGTCACACAAATGTGGACCTTAGAAAAATGTATAAGAATAACATAATAGGGAAGAGTTAAAATATAAACAATACAATTCTGTAAAGTGTTTTAACAATAATAAATAACCAATATGCAGCTATGGACATTTTTACAGTAATGGATATTCGAAAATAGCAGCAACATCAGAGATGTGCAAAATGATAGCAGCATGTTATTTAACTGACTAAGATTTCTATCATTACATTTGATTTTATTTGTTCCTGCTCCCGGCTGTTGGAACATTTATTCCATTCTGGATTCTTGTGAGTGTAGTCTTTGTTCACTTCACAATAAAAAATAAATAAATAAACAGTTTTGAAAACTTCTGTATTCATTCTTTTCCTGCTTTGTGTGTCAACGTTTACGGTTGCTAAGCAACAGAGCATATGGCGGTAAAACCCGCCGAAGGGTAGACCTGGTCGAATTCACAGCCTAAACTCTTCCGGTCTCCTTATTTTCAAGGACTTCGAAGGATCCAGTCTATGTAGACAGCGTCCTTGGAGGACACGTCCTAGGTTTTCGAACAGCGCCGTTATATACACAGATCTGCGCCATGTTTGGACTTGAACCCAAATTGATTATCTGTAGACATTACTAACTTTTTGGCAAAAGAGTTAGTTCAAAGATCTTAGACAGCATACTTGCTAGGGCAATAGGTCTATAATTGTCAGAACTGCCAATTTTCCCAGCTTTGTTTTTGATCACAGGAACTAGAGTAACATTCATCAAGTTATCAGGAATAAAACCATGCATAATGAAACCAGTAAAGCACAGGGCAAGAAGAGGGGCTTACCTTGAGTTTGCAAACTTAAGATGTTCAGCTGAAATAAGATCCATTCCCACAGATTTATTAGCTGACAGCTCTTTAATTGCTTGATAGATCTTGTGTGTTTTGATCATTTCTACTATATTGACCTTGTCAACCTGGAAGGGTTCACTGTGAACACAGGTGAATAACTTTCTGTAGTATTGTTGCCAAAAATCTACAATCATGTTCACCCCAGAAACACCATCGACAGTGCAAGGAAGAGAGATTTACTTTTACTGATATTTTTAGCCTCTTTCCAAAAGGCTTTTGAATCCTTACCTATCAGCTTTTTTGCCAAGGATTCAGCCCTCATGGTTTGCTCATTCTTTCTAATGAAGCGCAACACATATTTAAATTTTGCATTAGATAGCTTCTTCTGTTCAAATATAGGGCCCTGCCTAGGTTTACCTGCAAGGGCCCAGGAAGTAGTAGCTTCTCGGGCTTTACTGTTGTATTTGGACATGTGTGTTCCATCCTGGTTTATTTTTAATCTGTATACTACTTTTATTAAAAGGCAAACTAGCTCCCAGTAGCGCTACAATTATGTCGGAATATAATCCAGTTATATTGGTTATATGTCCAATAATAGAGCAGTTAGAGTCTGTGCAAGCAAATGCCTCTGTTGGTAATTTAATAGCGCATAACAATTTATCAGTTTGGGCGTAGTACCAAGCTAATTGTTCAGTAGATAAAGAAGACCAGTCTATACGTGACTGATTGTTGTTACTGTTCACATTTACAATAACAGGTATATAATCAAATCTAATTGACATCTCAAAGGGGATGTGATTAACAGTGGACACATAATATAAAATATTAATATATACCAAAGCAGTATGAGCATCTGCTGTACTGATACAATGGTCCAACCAAGACGTAGTATGCCAGGCTTCACTTATATAAGTGTAACTTGTAGCTGGCAAAAGCTCTTTGCTTGACAATATCAGATTATAATCTGTACAAAAAAGATTTAGGTGTTTAGCAAACAGCAAATTTTTATCTGAGATGTCTGCATTCATGTCACCCAAAACATAAATACTTTTTGACTTCTCATTTTGCACAAAAGAGCAAATATAAGCAAGTTTACTAAGGTATTCTTCTTCATTATGATGACATTCATATGGCGCATATAAATTTAAAATAATAAATTCTTTATCATGCTGTCTTTCTTGTACTGCAATACACCAGTCCACATCTAATCTTATGACATTTATCACTGAGTCCAGGCTTTTTTTCCATAATATAGCCACTCCTCCTGGTATCCTTCCTCTTTTGATTCCCAAACTGAGGTCAGTAGAACATTCTCCAGCGCCCAGAAAATTGTCATTAAAAGAGTTTAATCCTTCTAAATTCTGTTTGGCTAAAAAGGTTTCTTGCAAGCACAAGATGTCACAGCGCAGCATCATCTGATCAACAACCAAACGGCGAGCTTTATCATCAGCACTTTGCCCTAAGCGCAGGCCACGACAGTTGTAAGAGATAACTTTAATGTCCATAAAAATTTATGACTTCATGCTCATGCCAACAGTGCCCATAGAAGAAGCGGTAGCATTTGTGCCAATGGCAGTTTTGCCTGGCTCATAGAACCTTCTAACATAAGTTCCTTCAGGCCAAAGCTCTGGGTTCTAGATGACAGCTACGTCACTACATTCAGCAGAAACCTTGAATGAGGCATACCTGGTATTGACAGAACTGATTCTCTGGCATGTTACATCATGCCCAAGTTTGACTTTAAGATAAACACTTAGTGTTTCCGCATCTAAGTCAGTTGATGTTCCCAGCGGCTCCAGTACCAACAATAGTTTGTCCAACTTTCCTGCGTGGAGGGCTTAAATGAGTCGCGTCTTCGCATCAGCGGGCCCTTGGGGCTGACGATTATGCCTTTTCACAACCTGGCTCCACTTAGGGGATCCCGGAGATAGCGTAGTTACTTCAGGGCACAGCGCTGGAGTATCTTCCTTTACAGTTGGGAGAGAAACCCCCTCCTGACCTTGAGGACAGTGATCCATATCCAGGATCATATCCAGGAAGTGTTTGATTCATGACAGATATTGCCGCGTGAAGCTGTTACATAGCAAGCCACAGACATCCATGTTAGAAAAAGTCACTAGAGGCAAATCATATAGATACTGGGACACAAATCTGGGAATGTTGTCGCCACATTCGTTCAGCACTTTGAGGCAGGCTTTTACATTGTTGACATAATTTTGTCAACATTTTGTGCTCCTTTATACGCGTTATTACGCTGTGAAAGAAGTGCAAAGTTCATACAGCGTCTTCTTTGATGTTTCTATCCAGTCTGAGTCAAAAGTATTGACAGCCAACAAAACAATCTCATCCTTGCTTAGTTTTTAGTTTGATAAAAAGAAAGTGTAGAAATTCATCCTCCACTATGATTTTGTCCTCAGCCGTTTCATGGTTTTAAGCTCTAGAAAACGCCGGAGATCCGGAAGAGCCAGCTTCAGCCACGTCAGCCATCATATCACTCGGGTTCTTACTGTCATTCAAAAAGTACACAAATAAATTGTCTGTTTTAGAACTGAAAACACTTTGGGTCCTAAAGTCATTCTAAAACTGAACATTTGGGCCATCTTAAACACATATGGGGTTGGTCATCATCTTATAAAGTATACATTTATAGTAACCTGTAGGGTAACATTTATTTTTAACACTTAAGGGATGCAAATCATAGATTTCATCGTTCATAAACCTTTAGTGATATATATATATATATATACCGGTATGTGTATTAATATTTTTCGAGGAAAGGAAAATTTAATTCTGTTAGTTTTTTATTTAGTGAAATCAAATTCAGATTAAAGTGACATAACTTTAGACTTCATCCTATTGGATTATATTATTCATTCTTTTTTCTTCTATTAGGTGCTATTTTGTTCACATTTTCACAAGTCAGAGTAACCATCACCTTTTCTCTGTCTTAGTCAGAACCTGATACATTCAGGGCAAATCAACATACCGCAAAATCATGAAGATACGAAGCTAATCTCTCCAAGTGGCTGTTGTGTAAATAGAGAATTTGGTTTGTGCACATTTTATTACTACTTTGTCAGACCATGTTTGGACACCTTTCTCTCTTGATTTGCCTACGTTTTCATCTCCAGGTCCTTCCATAACATTATAGATCATGGCGACTGTTAGGGTTATGGAATGACAATATGGAATGACAATTATAAAATGAATGTGTGTGCATATGAAACATTGAAGAAATAAGATGCTACATTTCTGTCCTGTGATTCAATCAGGAGGGTCATAAACTTTTACGACCTGCATCCAGTAGGTCATGAGGCAGAGTCACACTGGTGTGTGACTTGCATCCAGCCAGATGGTCATTTCACACTGTCTTATGACCTGCATCCTGCCAGATAATCATTACTGGGTTTTCTGTTAAAGAGAAGAAACAAACGAGACCTGTCCTGTTATTACACAATCCACAGGCCGGATCAAACACCCTCTGTTTTCCAGTCCTGAAGCTGACAGGAAGACATGGTTGCTGCTAAGTTTTTTTTCTTTTAGAAAGATAATTTTCGGTTTAGATAGGTTCTAATTTGATCAGAAATTATTTTACTGACTCTAAGTCAATCATCTTTTAGTAAAAGCCCACAAGGTCATACATTATCTCCTTTTTTAGACATTTTCCCACAGATAAAAGTCATGTAAAGTAAGTCAGTCTGTCAACAAGCATTTTCTTCATTGCAAGATAATAATAAACAAAGGAGACCCATCCTGTTTTAAACAACCACAGGCCTGATAATAAACATTTAGTTTTACCAGTCCTGAAGCTAACATAGGAAAAGGTAGTTGCTGCTGAGTTTTTTCTTTTAAAAAGATATTTTGAAATTTAATTTTTGAAAAGGGTTTGAAGTGTTTGCCCGGCTTTAGGAAGTACAGTCTGCTCTGGCCCTTCTTGTAGATGGCTTCACCATTGTGTCTCCAGTCTAGTTTGTTATCCAGTTGGACACTGATGTATTTATACTCATCCATTATCTCCAATTCTCCTCCTTTGGATTTAGCGTGTTTCTGTTTCTTCTGAAATGTTGAAATTCAAGATCAGATGATTGTTTTCACTCCATGCCAAAAAGCAGGTCACCAGTTCTCTGTGCTCAGCTTCTTGTCCATCTTTGAGTCATCAGATTATTCCTGCAGGTAACAGGACTCTGGTACTGGAAGTCAGAGGTATACAGAGTAAAAAGAAATGGTGAGAGTACGGTCCTCTGTGGTGCTCCTGTACTGCCAACTACTTGAATAGACAGCTAGCTCTTCAGTGAAACAAACCATGAATTGTTTGTCAGGTAGTTTTTGATCCAGGTAAACTTTGATACCTTGAGCTGAGTCTTCTGTAGTTTCTCACAAAGTAAGTCAGGTTGAATTGTTTTAAATGCACTGGACAGATCAAAGAGCATGATCCTCACATCGCTGTCTGCCTGTCAGACAAACCCATTGTCTGTCTAGATGACAGTGGGTTTGTCAAAGCAGGTGAATGATGGCATCTTCTACTCCAATTCCACGGCAATATGCAATTTGCATTTTTATTATCAGTTTAGTGATTATAATGGTAATTTGCTTACTGACCAGGGTTTTAGACCCTTTCCTAAAAGGGTCAGACTCCTGAATCCAGCTTTTAACAATCCAGTTTCTTTCACAAATGTAGTAATTTAGGCTATGGCTCTTAGCAACGTTATTAATCACCAACCAAATGAATATATCTCGGGTATTTCGGGTGCTTCTGAAAGTAACCTGAGTGTTAATCGTTCACTGTGTAAAATGAACACAAAAGACCACAGGTAAAAAACACAACTGTACCTTTATTAGCTACAATCACAGGGTATTATATCTAGTAACTAGCAAAACACTAAAAACTCAGCCACAAAGGTAAGCACATTATTGTGCATTGGCGCAACAGTATTTGAAATCCAACGTTTCTTCACTACCAGTAAATGTCAATATCTTTGTTTATAATTCAAGCAGGGCTTTTATTAGGGCTTCATTAACACGTCTAGTTAACTATTTAACTCAAAGGAAATTGATTCGCTTCTTAGAGACAAACAGTCATAAATTGGTTATAAAATAACCACAGTAAACCTCAATCTTTTTTGTGTGGATACTACAAACTACCAAAAAAAAAAACTCAGGACACATGAAAGAATCGGTAAGCATAAAAAGGATTTAATGCGTCCTTTAGGAAGAGTTTTTGATAATATTCAGTCAATTAGCTAAGCTGTTGTAATGAATTGAGAAAATATCCATAATATTAGCAGCATAGATTATCTACATTAAACCGATTTGTAACAGTGGTCTTTGGTAACATTCAAATCAGTCAAGTTCCACTAAATCCATTAATGAGCATTAGGGTTGTCACGATACTAAACTTTTCAACTCGATACCGATACTAAGGAAAATATTCGATACTCGATACCATTTTCGATACCACAAGGATAAAAACAAAGACTCCAAAATTCTACAGAAATATTTTCATTAATAAATAAAATACAACAAATAAATACATTAAAGGTTGTTTGCTGTGCACAATATTAAGCAAGCTTGACAAAAAACTTATAGAATTAAAATTAAGTGTTCCTTCCTTAGCTATGCTTTGCACACAGAACAATGACACTAGCCAAACCGGTTAAGATACAAAAATAATTCTCAGCGACTGCACCTATTACAAAAAAAAAGTCTGAAACTGAAAAGTTCACAGAATTATTCAATCACACAGTGTTCTGAAAGTGCATTTTTCACTATTCTGCACTTTAGATGAAGGACTGCTTAGGTGCCACTGGTGGTGGCACTGCATCGATACTTTTAGAAGCGAGTATTGTATCCGGATACAACATTTCAGTATCGATACTTTTTTGAGAATCGATACTTTTGACAACCCTAATGAGCATTATGCATTTGATGTGACAGCAGTGAACATGAAAAAAATGTGTGGATGAGGGGTCTCTGTTATCAAGGTAACTGATATACAACAGCTAACCAACAGGCCACCAGTAATAACACCATCTATCCCGTCATCTGTCTCATGTGACATATATGACCTAGCTTGAATTTTCATTTGCATTAGTTAGCTGTGGAATAGCAAAACATTTCCTTTAAAAGCACAGAGGAATGAACTCAAGTACAAGTACACAATGCAAAAAATATTAACGTATGAATAAACTTTTATTTCTTAGTACATGCCCATAGAGCACCCTTTTTATTTAATACAACAAGACAGGGTGAACATGTGTATCACAGTTGAAAGTATGAAAGTTCACTAATAACAAACCTCTCTTTTGCTACATTTTGGGTCATTTACATGTAGTTATAAATCATACTCATAAGTACTAAAAGCACAAAGCTCGAATGTAAAGGGCTTAAAGATCCCACATAAGGCCTATATTTTATATAAACTTCTAAGCATATCAGATCATTGTGATTTTCATTTAAATTGAACAATGTCATATGCAATAGTTAAAAGAAGACTTTCATAAATTAACTGAAGCACAACAATATAGATAAACCAGCACATTTTTCAGTCTACATGGCAGATTTATTATCCAGAGCTGTTTGTGATTTGATTTCAGAATAAATTGTTTCTTCTGTTGCTGCAGGGTTCTTCTTGGCTGTAAAAGGAGGGAAAAAATGTGTGAAACAATTGCATGTACAGCAATCCTTATAAATGAAAACAAAATCCCCAAGCAAGACTCTGATTCCTAAGCTCATAATTACCTGGACAAGCCTATACACACAACTTGTATCAAATAAATGGTTACATAAATATAAAATCCTAATTTATTCAGAGATCATGCTAAATGGATAACTACAATAGGGAATTTGGTAACAATACTGTATTCAATATGTACAATACCTACAATGATTTCAATAAATATACTGGGTATTGGAAATGAAGCTAATTTGCAGACTCTACCTTTCTCCTTGTTATTGGCTTTATTCTGATGGTTGATTTCAGCATACAATGGAGCAGGATCTGAAACTGAAATGTTATTTAATCATACCAGACATGGTATTCAAAGAGTAATTAAGCCAAAAATAAACCGATTTAAACTTTATTATTTGGCCTTAATGATGCTATCTTTATTTATTGCAGCATATTTTGACATTTTGGTATTCAGCCATAGTGCCCTCTGTTGGTTGCAGGGTTACCCGATGTCCCTATTTGGACAGAACAGTCAGAGTAAACTCTGCATTTTTTGATTCTCTCCCACCATCCCACAAATGGAAACAATGTCCAGCATTTGAATGGGTCAAATTAGAAGAAAAAAGTAAAAGAAAATATATACAAATATTCAAAGGTAATTTTCTAAATATGAAAAATTCAGAGCTGCACGTAATTCTCTTAAAACAAGGTAAAGAAATTTAACACAAAGTATTATGGACACTGTGATTAAAGAAAAACAAAACATAGCTACAACAAAGACTGTGTAAGCAGTGAAAGGTGATTCTCAGAGAGCTGTTTGGTGAAGTTCTACGAAGTCAGGCCCTATTTCTAATTTTAGTATGAGAGGAGCTCAATGTAAACAAACATAAAACTAAGTCACAAAAAAATGCACAACTGAAAAGCTTCTTCTTTCCCACATTGTACCTCATAAGGATCCTAGTTGCCCAACATTTGATTTTTATCTGGTCACCCTCGTTGGTTAAAAAGTGGCTTATGCAGAGGAAAATTCATTTACTGGTTTAACTGCTACATGTTTGTCACAGCTCCATATTAAGGAATAATGGTACAAAGTCCAAGTGAAGGGTTTAATACTTAACATATCATTTTACTTCTCAGAACATATATTTTTTTCATCATATAAATTTTAATGTTCTCCCATGGCTTATATCTACAAGAAGCACTGCCCACTTTGGTGGCATTTTTAAAAATGTATCCTGTGGTCAGGGTTATGCATTATATCACGCTTGGGCTATATTTTAATACTATAGCATGAGATGACATTGAATACAAACCAATGTGCTGTTTTTGCCACACTTTACGATCACACCAGAAACTGAAGTGAAATCAGTTTCCCTTATAGATACATTAGAACATTTAAATGCTCTGCAAGGCATGCTGGTTGAGATAATTATAACAAAACTAAATTAACTGGATTCTAAAAATATGTACCCAAATTCAAAACATGCACAGATAATTTAGAAAATCTCACACAAGACAAATGATTTCCAAAGATTTTACGAGAAATACAGAGAGGAAAATAAGGCACACAGCCAGGGACAACAATGATTCTCTCTGGAAGAAGCATATCAAGGTTCTACAGTGGCCTAGCCTGGCTCCTAACCTAAACCTAATAGAGAATCTATGGAGGGAGCTCAAACTCCGTATTTCTAAGCAACAGCCCAGAAACCTGAATGATCTAGAGTAGATCTGTGTGGAGGAGTGAGCCAAACTCCCTCGAGCAGTGTGTGCAAACCTGGTGAAAAACCACAGGAAATGTTTCTCTGTAATTGCAAACAAAGGCTACAGTAACAAATATTAACATTGATTTCTTAGGTGTTCAAAAACTTATTTACAGCTGTATCATACAAATAAATTGTTAAAGAAAATGATACATTGTGATTTCTGGATTTTGTATTTAGATTATGTCTCTCACAGAGGACATGCACCTACAATGACTATTTCAGACCCCTCCATGATTTCTAAGTGGGGGAACTTGCAAATAGCAGGGTGTCCTCACTGTGTATACTTTAGCCAGTGTCTAAAATCACACATTTAAAATTCTCCATGGTTTCTTCTTTAAAATATTCTGCATATCGATCTGAATGTTTGGACATCTCTTCTCCTCAACACTTTCTGTTCTCAATACAACAGATCTTCTGTTAAACTTTGTTTTTACAGTTTGACCTGGTCCATTCCAAAACCAATATTTTCCACTAATACCTCCTTTTATATTAACAACAAACAAGGTCTGGTGCAGAAAATGAAAACCGCTCTTCATCCTCAGCTGAGAGTTTGGGTTGAGAATATATTTTTCTTGCTAAGTGTTCATAATTTTGACCGCCTTTGTAGGTTCCCCTGTACCCTAGTTCTCTTGGTGATATGCAGGGGTGGTATTGTGCTAAACAAGAGGGGAGTGGAGGCCTAGTGGTTAGAGCGATGTGCCTGGGTGCTTGAGTTCAAGCCCCACTCCCACGGGTAGCCACTCTTGCTCCCTGAGCAAGACCCTTAACCCCACACTGCTCCCCGGGTGCCGGACAATGGCAGCCCACTGCTTCCCAAGAGGATGAGTTAAATGTAGAGAGTTCATTTCATTGCCTTGTACTTGTGACAATATAATGACAATGAAGTTGAATTCTATTCTTCTACCATAATCTTTGGACTTGTGGTCTAAACCCAAAAGTTAGTTTGATCAGACTATGACGCATTCTTGAAACACATTTCAGGGAGTTTAATGTTTCCTTAGGATTCAAGGATTGGGTCTTGATTCCGAATCTGTAATGCAGATATGTGGGAAATAGCCGATTGCTGTTAAATACTGTAGAATACTACAAGTACAAACCATGACTTGTTTAAGTTCCTCTAGGGTTGAAGCCTTTGTCTGGCAACCTCTATGACCTTAATCAGTTCTGTCTTTTCATTCTTTTTTTTTTTTTTTGTTCTCAGAGGTATTTCATATTTTTTCCAGCCACTAATGGTCCAAAAGTGTTAAAATAGATTTTTGGATGGTTTTCTGTATATTTTACTTTATACCTTTTCTGTTTTACATTACTATGATCCTTTTTAATTATCTGCAAACTGTGGCTTTATCTGAGGGATAAAACTTAGAGTAAACTATGAAAGGGAGAGCTTAAATTTAATCAAAGGTGGTTTCTAAGACTTTTTTGTAAAACTCATTGTTCCGTGTCTGTTTTTTTCTGGTGTCATCTAAAACAGATAGAATAAAATATGAAAAAGGTGGAAAATATAAAATTATTATTTTTTAGTTTTTCTTTTATATGCCACAAAACCTATCATTTTATAGTGTGTATAGTGTAGAGGACCCATAGATATTAGAAGAGACAGATGATCTAAACTCCATTTTGAGCTGGACCTGCCTGCAGTGTGACAAAAGACTGTAAAGACTGACTGTACCTTCAACTCCCAGTTTCACCTCAGAGTAAATAACAACATCCTCTGGCTCACGAGGTCTGCCTGTTGAGATCATCAAAGGATCAACAAGACAAAAACATAAAGTCTGAAATCACTGATTTGTTGTTTTGTGTTGTAGAAGATTTGCTTAGAACTCACTCTTTTTTCTGAGTTCTTTTAATTGAATAATGGAGTATGTGATTTCTGTGAGTTCCTCTTCAGCAGAATTATGTCCTGATTTTAGAGAAATTAGATTAGTTGTTTTGTTAACAGTTTTTGAGACTGTTACTGATTTGAATAGATGTACTTTACCAGATCCAGTGGCTCTAGAAGGTTTGACTGATGCATAAAGGGCATCGTCTACTGTAAAGAAAAATATTAGACGATAAATAGATTATTTCAACAGACCATAAAATACCAGATTGTTTGCTTTAACAATAACGTGGTTGTTATCGGTTGTACTTGTCTGAAATTTCCTTTATTCTATTTGTACAGTAGTCTTACATTGAGGCAATACATACATATGAAAAAAAAAATCATTCAAAGCAAAAATATAGAAAATCATTTTCTGTATATATAAACTGATTCCATATTCTATTTGTGTCAATAATTTCTGTCACTCTAGCAGTTTTTAATGTTTGTCTAGATATATGCATGTTAACTGTTTTAAAAAAATAAGAGACAAATATATGTTTATATCTCAATACTTTATGAAAAAGACTTGTTCAACTTCCTACCCTTCGTGGCAGAGCTATGGTCATTAATCTTGGTCTCTAATCTGTGATTTGTGGTGGGCTTCTGATTGGTTCTGATAGAAAGATATGTTATTACAAACAATTACAGTGGTTTATGTTAGATATAGAAGAAAATGTGAGTTGTGTACAGACCTGGAAGAATTCAAATCTGTGAAAAAGACATTCATTATTGATTTATATCTTTAATGGTTCAAATCATACTTAAGTTATTTTGAAATGACCACTACATTTATTTAAAAAGGTTCGAATAAGCAATCTGACAGAGTGTGATCTGACCTTTGGAACGTCTGTGGCGCCACAACATAAGTGAGAGAATAAGGAGAATGATTCCAAAAACTGTTCCAACAATCAGCAGCAAAAGAAATGAAGAGCTGACAGGACTGGACTCGGTTACTGGAAATAGGGATAATGTAAATAGAATGTGTTTTATTTATCTGCAGATTGTGAGACATGTTTACATAAACATCCTTTCATTAACATCATAAAATCCATCAAATGTTTTCATCCTCTCACCTCTAATAGCCATCCAGCTCTGTGGTGATTCCTTTCCTGAATGTTCACACTTGTAGAAACCTTCATCTGACTTTGACACTGCAGAGATCTTCAGCTCCTCTCTGCTGTCATTTTGGATCAGTTTGTTATTGTGATAGAAAAACACATTGGAGAGTTTTTGTTCTTCATCTCTGCAACTCAGAATTACAGGATTTCCCGCAGTCACAGGCTGGATAGGGCTCACCAGGATAATACCATTATTTTCATCTGTAAAACAGTCAGAATATCAGGTTTTGCTCAGCAATCAGGTGTAGTTATTCCTTAGGTTTATGGAGGCATATTTAATATGCTTTTTGATTACTGGATGTTAAACTAAGTTAATGGACGGACCAACTTCTACTAACAAAACAAGAATTTCTATATTCTCAGAAATTTGTCATTGTTCTGAATTGATATTAATTACAAAAATAGGTCCCTATAAACAAACATTCATTATGATGAATATAAGATGAATTCCTGAAATGCGGGTGATATATTTGACTTATCTCTCATTTTTAGGAGAGTAGAAAGGAGGATCTAATCTTATCAATTTTCCTTTACATTATATTAATTCCTCCTAGAAAGTAACACGCTTTTTGTGACACCTGAATCTAAGCCCATTTTCTACTCTATTTTTAATAACCTCAGTTCCTACTCTAAAACAAAATCACAAGACATTTCCAAAGAACCATTTATGTTCTCCCCGAAAACTATATTTTAACATCAGTGTTGAAGTCAGAGCTCTTTGTTAAAGTTATTTTGCTCTCATTTACTTCAGACAAAGAATGGATTAAACCAATAAGGATTTCTTAAACAATATGTCATATTCCCATTTTAGATTTGCTTAAATAAACATTTATATTACCTATCAAAAATTTAAGTTATTTCTAGGGTTGAAACACTTTATTGAATTAATTCTAACAATTTTTTTTCTGTTTCAGCTTATCTGTTTTACAATTAGAGGATTTATCTGTTAGTTCTTCTAAAAACTGCTTTAGAGCAAACATTTACTTAAACACATGAAGCCACATTTTGGAAAAACAGAAAAGTGGAAGAAGGAAGCTGAGCCAGTGGCGGCTATTGGCTGGCCAATAGAGGGCACTAGGGCCCCACCCCACGCCCAATGACACTGATTAAGACAAAAAAAATAAATATTTCTTTTATAATTTCATTTGATTATTGATTAATTTTAAATTAAAATGTAAAATACTTCGAAATATATCGATATATATTTTTTAGATCTGTAAGATAAATATTTAATGACTAATAAAGTTAGGCTAGTAAACTAGCCCCACCCGCCAGCAGCCAAAATAATTTTTGCCTGCGAGTTTGGTCTAGCCTTGATCAATGCCCCAGGCCCTAGCACTGGAGGGGTCAATCACAAAGCAGAGATGTGTTTTGAATTTTCGGATGCAAAGCAGGCGGGGTTTTGAGGGCATGATGACGAAGCTGCGCAACGCTGGAGAAAGCACAACAAGGAAGATGGCAACAACTATTGAACAGTTCTCATTTAACTCAGCTTTGGAATCGGTTTTGGAAGGATTAGATTTGGGGTTTTCGTTGAAACGTGAGCAGGAAGAGGCTCTACGCTCATTAATTTTTAAGAAGGACGTACTCACTGTTTTACCGACAGGCTGTTTGTTTACACTCCTCCACTAGCTTTCACACGCTTACTACATCTCAGTCAGTTGCGCTCATTGGTCAGAGCGTTGGCCAATAGGCACAGACATGGGGTTGTATTCATCAACAATCTTTTGATGTGTCATTCACCTGGGCCAGACTAAATTACACATTTAATGTCACATTTAGTATGGTTTATAAGGCTATAATAAACTGTCATTCCATTTTTCATCGGATTGGTGACGTATTTCCGCCCTAGGGCACAAAAATCTTTGCACATTAACACTCGTTAAACATTGTACATGCGCAGTAGTCCCTCTGCAATACAAAGGTATAGGAGAGCTGACAAGAAGTGTATTTGCTCACCACCTCCCGTCACAGGGCAGATGTTTTGATTGACAGGTCGACCCACGGGGGTTGGAGATGCATTGGAGAGAGATGGAGAGAAATGGCGCAAGAAATGTCCTTTTTCAGGACCTGGTTTATCAAGGCGGCTTGGCTAGCAACAAATATCATTATCCTGCTTTCCCTGCCTCCTTTTTATAACGTCAGGATCTGGCCCAACATGTCTAAAGACAGGTAGGACTGAATTAAAGCACTTTTTATAAAAGGCAAAGAAGAATGAACAATTTTGAATTCACATGGAAAATAATATAATATAGTGTACTTTTTCTTGATATTTGTTCATTTGCATTCTTTAATATACATTCTCATTAATTAAAAAAGTGTAAAGCTGACCAATAGCTTCTCCATTATTAAACTGGTACATTGTTGTTGTTTTTTTAGATTTGTGACAATTTTGGACCATGCTAAACACAGATTTGCCCTCACAAAGCCTCAGGAGAGCAAGATTTATGTTAAAAAAGAAACTGCAGCTTTTACAGTATGTCTAAACATACCGTAGTAAAAGGTCAAAGTAAATGTCATAAATTAAAACCTACCCTGTACAGTGATGTTGACTGTGTTGCTAAAATCTGATCCGGACTCACACCAGTACACTCCACTGTGAGACCGGTCTGAGTTTATAGTACATGAGGATCCAGTCATTGTCCGCCAGTTGGAGCAGTCAGTGTATGAAATTTCACCTATTTCTGTAAACCTCCTCAGTCTCCACTCAGTGTTGTTCCCACTACACCTGAGAGTGACAGACTGATAGATAAAATGTTGAACTCTGTCTGGAGTCACTGAGAGAGAAGCAGCTGGATGAGAGTCTGAAAAAAAGCATAAAAAAATGTGCTCTAATATAATAGCATTGTAAAAAGATGTTATTTATAGAGAAACATTTAAGGAATATAGTCATGCTCCGCCTGTAGCGTCTCCATAGCAATCCTTGTCGCTTGAGAGGTAGATATAGGGTGCTGTATGTGTATGATGCACAGCCGTCTTGATCAGAAATGCACTTGGTATCCAGGAATACGTTTTTGGTGTTTTAATACTGTCCACTGGCTTATATAGTCACTCACAACAGATTGTAATGTACATGATGTGACATACTGATCTAAATGATAAAGCAAACGGTCAACAACAAATACGGCTACCCCGCTCCCCTCTCTCCTCTGGAGTGCAGGTAAACACACCCATGTAAGCAATCAGCTGTCACCACATATGTCACCACAGCAACTACGCCCAACGTGATACATACACATGTCCACCTATCATTATGGCTCCTACACAAAAGCCCATTAATTATTATTCAATAATTACCAATTGCTATTAGGCGCATCAATGCAACAATAATAACCAACATTTTTAAAAACCTGGGAGTTAGAGTCCATCAGTAATACAGTAATAATTTTAATCCACACTGAAGTCTTCATTCTTCATGATGAACTCACAATTCAAACAACAAATTCACAGTAAAAAAATAGAATGAACTCATAGGAAGGCCAAGTAGGAAAGTAATGAATAGACTTCTGCAGAAATCCATAAGAGTTCACAGAATCCTTCATCGCTGTTGAGGCTAGTTCGTGATTAATCATCTTCGGGCTCCTGCACCAAACAAACCTTTGTAATGGGCTTGTTCAAGCAACTAATCCGAGTTTTATCCGCACCTGACGAACAAATCATCTTCAGTCTGGGAATATTTGAATCAATAGTCCCATCAACCATGAGTTTCGAGGTGCTGTGCTGTCCACAATGAAAACAAGGTCTCCTACATTGACGTTCATCTTTAATCCTATCCATTTCTGGAGCTCCTGCAACTGGGGTAAATATCGTTTCACTCATCTCTTCCAAAAAAGATCAGACATATATTTGACCTGCTTTTATCTCCTGTGTGCATATATGTCCATATATTTTTCTTGGAACACTCCTGGTGGTAGGGAAGGACAGTTTTTTAACAACAGGAGGTGATTAGGAGTTAGTGCTTCCAGGTCATTCACATCCATTGGGGCCTTTGTGATTGGTTGGCTGTTGATGATGACTTCAGCTTCTCAAAGAACTGTGCAAGCCAGCCTCATCAAGGGTTTGTGCTCTAAAGGTGGAGTTGAGTATTTTGTTGATAGATCTTATCCACCGTTCCCATGATGTGCAATAGTGTGAACCAGCTGATGGATTAAAGTTCCATTTTATTTCCTTTTGTAGCATAACATCCATAATTTGCTCCTTGATCCACTGTCCAATAGCTGTCCTCAGTTCTCGTTCTGCTCCTTTAAAGTTGGTACCATTATCAGAACAAAGATCTTGGATTTGGCCTCTTCTTGCAACAAAGTGTCTAAATGCATTGATGAAAGAATCAGTGTGCAGGGATGGTGCAACCTCAATGTGGACTGCTCTGATGGCACGGCAGGTAAAAATAACACCATATCTTTTGACCATGTTTCTTCTGCTTTTTTCTTCAAAAGGTTCGAAGTAATCTACTCCAACACAAGTAAATGGTGACTCATCTGGAACAGTTCTTTCATTTGGTAAATCTGCCATCTCTTGGCAAACTGGCATAGCATTAACCACTGATATTCTCTGTAGCTCAGGATCTTCAGGTGAAAGCACACTGATATTTTGTGAACTGACAGGCCACTCACTCAGAGGCTGCAGCAAGAACTGAGGTCCTGACAACCACACAAGATATTTGATCAATGCATTAGTTTTCACTCGCCTGGAGGCTATGTCTGCTGGGTTACTGACACTGTCCACATTTCTCCATTGTGTGGCATCAGAAACCTTGAGAATTTGTGAGACTGTTGACAGCAAAAACTTTATAACGTGAGGTCTCATTTTTAATGTACCCTTCTCCAAAGTACATCCATACGGCTTGAAATAGTTGCAGCTATTAGCTCCATCCTAGGTCGGCCTCCTGGAACTCTGCCTTGCCTACGGCCTCATGGTTGGCCTCCTGGGTCTCTGCCCCGCCTCAGGCCTCACGGTTGGCCTCCTGGGTCTCTGCCTCGCCTCAGGCCTCACGGTTGGCCTCCTGGGTCTCTGCCTCGCCTCAGGCCTCCCGGCCTGCCTCCAGAGACTTTGCTTGGCCTCTGGCCTCACAGCCGGCCTTCAGAGAATGTGCTTGTCCTTGCCTACCTTTGATGGGTTGTTTTGTGCTTTGGACTCTGTTTTTGTTTCGTACTGTCCTTCCTTGTCCCCCATTCGCTCGTCAGGAAGGAAATGGAGGCCTAATAACCACTAAAATCCTCAAATAATTGTAGAGAATGCCATGATTGGTTTGAGAACTAGAGTAACATGGTCGCTATTCTATGTTAAAATTATGCCCCCAGTAATCAAAACTAATACAGAATTTTGAAGCTAAAGCACTGACAGCTAACGCTGACCCTAAAAAGATATTTGGCATCATAAAGTTTATTATAAAAATCAAACAATGTCTTTGAAAAACCCAGCCTATTATCTACAAAAGAAAAAATAAAGCTGATTTTCTTATGACATTTCTCTATTTTTTAGTTGCAGCTTTTATAACAAGAGGTTTTAGAGTTTCTGCAGATTTCTATGGCCCCTCATAACTTTAAGTTACCATACCACTGCAGGTTGGCACTGTTTCGGCATCAGGGGTGGAGTTTAGCTGAATGCTACTTCAGGACCTACAGCTTTTATAGGTTTCCTCTCAATCTAACCGCGGCAAAGATTTTTGCTTCAAACTCCAAGAGAAACACCCGCACCGTGCCCCATACATACACACTTCATCATTCTTCATCTTCACTAGACGTGGACATACTTTAGTATATTCTGCTGTAAAATGAGTCTTATATTTTCGTTTTTTAGTGGAGGATTCAACCTATTTCACAGGATGCACAGCTTTGAGTGGTAACTAGGTGACTGTATAAGAGAAAATCAAAACTTATTGGCTTATTTTTCTGACTAATCCAATCAGTGCGCTCTCTGACAACCAGTCGCCTGGAACGCTCCTTGAACAGAGCATCGCTTGGGACAGATACGCACAGGTTTCACAAACAACCTCCTCCCCACACCCTTCTCTCTCTTGTTTTCTGCTCAATCAAAGTAGTTCTAATCCACACATGGTGCACGAATTATTGTATTGTCTGCACGCTCTCTCTCACATTAAAAAAACACCACCTTGCATAGTCTAAAATTCAGGGATAATTTATCCGACTTGTGGGCATCCGTGAACAACTATCTATATCAAGGAGACTCCAGAAACTTCTGGGAGACTTTGAATGTCTGATACCGGCCCCCAGTCCCAACCTGACTGAGGACAGGCAGCTCATGGTTCTCTGCTGAGGTCCGGTCCAGTCAGGTGAGAGGAAGCCAATAACATCTGAAGGAGACTTCAGATAAACTCTACCAAATCTGAACTGATGGTAAATATAATTGACAGCATTATAGGTGAAATGCAAACTGTTGAAAATGTATCAAAATTAAAAACAAAAGGATCCTTCTAAGAACAGAGATAAACTGACCTGCAGACCAGACAAACTTTGGTTCACTGTATTCAGTGTAAAACACTGGTTCTCCTCTTCTTGCTCTGCACACATATCCTGCTGTGTGATTCTGTCCATTAATGAGGTAGGAGTTCTGTTCAGTCCAGTTGGTTCTGCCGGTCAGCGGCTCAAAGCTGTAGGAGCTGCTGGATTTTGCTGGAACCACTTTATACCAGAAGAACCTCCATCCTGCAGATAGATGCTCCAACCCCCCACAGCTCAGAGTCACTGAGGCTCCAGGACTCAGCCATGATGGAGACACAGAAAGGACAGGCTGAGCTTTATCTGATGGAGACACAGAGAGGACAGGCTGAGGTTTAGCTGACGGAGACAGAGATGTTCAGAGTGAAAAAACAAGGTGGAACCAGCTGATACCAAACAAGCATACTACCTTTAAAAGTACTTTGTATATCACAAACAAGCAACACTCCGGCTAAAGATGACCAATACTTAACCATATTTAAAATCTTTTTAAATTGTCTTTTAGTTCCATTTGAGTAATGGTATCAGGCTGGTTTTAATGAAAAAAAAAAACATTTTCTAATCTTTAATTGCTTATGATCCCTTTTATCAAATTGTACGATCATAAACTGTTTAAATTAATTCATGATGACCACATTCAATATACAGAAGATCTTAACAAAACACAATAGAAATTATTTTTTATTAAACCTTGTCAGAGTCAATTTCATTAGTAACTGTTTATCTTGTAAAACATTTTCCTCCTCAGTTACAAATTCCAAGTACTGTGTGTTCTCTCTACTTAACATATATAAATTTAAACATCTTTAAGTCATCAGCTTTCAGCTTTCTGTGTCAACGTCTCAAACACTTAATCATTCTATACTTCTCTATCAAGTTGAGTCCCACAAGGCTAAATAATAGGGCCCCTCCTCTTTTCATTTTTTATTTTATTTATTACCCTTAGTTTAAAGCAGGGGGGACAGCTTGTTAATGAAGAGACTTTTAGACTGTTGAGAAAACATTAAAGCATGACTAACCCTGAACTTTTTTACTTTAACAAAAAGAAACAGGTGAGAATGGTTGGCGATCTCACCACTGTTGATTTGGGAACCCTTGCAATATATTTTATATCAACTTTGATTGATTTGGGTTTTAAATTGGACAGGATATTTAAATCAGATAGTCAATTCAGAGCAGCTTTAACATCATGGATTTATCACTAAAAGAGCATCTCAACCCTGTACTGGAATCTTACGTTATCCTATATATAACTTTTGAAAAATTCACCTCATGGAGGCAGGTTCTAGAGCACCTGGAGCATGGGCGTAGGTTTGCATAGGGACCATAGGGACATGTCCCTACCAAAATTTTGAACCGACCTAATTGTCCCGACCAATAATTGGATGTGAGCAACATGTTTATAATTTACAGCACTAGTTGTTGCAGCAGTGGCTTCTTTTCCTCTCGCAGCTCCTCTGCTGGTCTCTCCTGTCCCTTTCATGTAGCAGCGCATGGAACTGTGCTGCGCTGTTTAACTCAACTCTCATTGGTTGTTCTGCCTTAAGTTCCGCCTTCTCTCTCTCTGATTGGCTGTTTTCTAGTCCACGTGTGCTTGGAGCACAACATTGAAAATTTATTCACACTAGAATGCAGCGGTTACTACAATTAATATTAGGCTACAAAACTAGCCCCAATAAAAAAAATGAATATCATGTACACTAAAAAACAAAAACCTTTTTTTTCTTTTATAAAACGAAATATTGTGAGTCAGCCAGGAGTTCTGAAGACTGTTGGAAAAATGGGCAAATAAAGGCTGTAAGCGTCAACATTTCTGATTATTAGCCACAGCCAACTAAAAAAGAAAATGTGGAGGTTTGCTTTTTACCGATATTAAGTTGATATTACTGTTTTCATTTTTTTTGTTTTTATTTTTACAATTTTGTATAATAACTGATCTAAGTGGGTTGCTCTCTGGGGAAAGGCACATTTTACATTTATATTACTGTATGTTTTAAAGTCTCTATACTCCAGTTAATGATGAATCACTTACTAAATTAGTTGACGATTATTGAAATAATCAATTAATATGATTCATTTTTTTCAGCCCCAGATGAAATACATGATATTGGCTTCACAGAGTAACTACAGCCCAGATGTTCAACTTTTATAGTGAAGTTAATATTTTAATGAATGTATTATTTTGCTTGATACAGAGAGAGAATAGTAGGTACAAATATTAGAGTGGGGTTTAACTCTGCACAATTCTGTATCTTCAAAAGAAAATACTGTATTTACCTTCTCTCTTAGTCATTCAAATGAAACCGTTTTCAAAGTGGAAAACAGTCCTAATTCCACATTCATCAGAGCCGGTGATACTTCAAACATTGATAAACAGCATCTAATGAGTGTAGAGCTTATAACATTTTTATTAATGGAACAAAATGTTGCTTTTCTCTTTTAACAATGAATTCCTCTTATCAGTACGGATGCTCACATCGAGCATAAAAAAGGGCATGCATATTGCATAGCACCAATGACACCAGACCAATAGTGTCCCTACCAAAGTTCAAATCAGACCTACGCCCTTGACCTGGAGACATGCAAAAAGTTGGGGGCTAGGTGTGGTCTTAGCTCTGATTGACAGATGGACAGCACAAACATGGAGGAGGAGGATTTCTTTCCACCGTCTTCATCAGAGACAGAGGAAATGGTGGAAGCAAAGGAAGCTTCTATTGATGAGACCAGCAGCCCTGAGGTGTACTGATTAGATCCTCTGGCTCTAGATTCCCAATATGGAGTGAAGTTAGCTTAATGTTGATTCAGCTGCTTCATCCTCCTCTTTGAGCCACACAGACAGTCTGCTATTGCTGCTGTCTGGCTGTTCGTCGATAAATATCAGAAACAAAGACTCTTGATAAAAAATATCTTTTCATGTCAAATCTTTAAAGTAGACTGGAATAAAGATTAAGGTCTTTTTTATCCAAGTTTATGTCAAGTTGTGTGGAGGACCCAAATGCAGAGAGGAGAAGGCACGGATGAGTTTGAATGGTTTAATACAGGCATCCCCAAACTCGGTCCTCAAGGTCCCCTGTCCTGCAGGTTTTAGAGGTTTCTCTGCTTCAGCACAGCTGGTTATAATGATTGCCGTACACCAAAAGCCTGTTAATCAGCTTTCAATTAAGAAACTACAACAACATGTTGCTGCTTGAAAATCCTCTAATGGTCAGAAATATATTTAATTCAGTTTATCACAGCTCCTTGGTTTTAGTATTACATAAAATGTGGACTGTTAGGTGTCAGTCTGCCTGAATCTGCCAAATTAGAGTTTAGCCAGACTTGGTTTGAGATGTTAAGTAGATGCGTGTGAGCGCATTATAAGGAGATTTTCTATAATGTTGTGTCATGTTGGTTAATGTTGAACTCATATTAAGCATTTACATCATATTTCAATGACTGTTTCAAATTATATTTATTTTTCTTATTTTATTTTTACTTCTGTAAAAGTATAAACATATAATTTATATCTCCAGCGATTTATTCCCCATTGCTTGGCTTTTATTGGCCCTTTAATGCTGCTACTCCGCTCTCAGTCAGCAGAACCTCCATCTCCAAATCCAAGTTTTTCTTCTTCATTTTCAATTATTTTTTTTGTGTGAATGAACCCCATGGGAATTCATACCCTTATATGGCGTAGGTGGAATGCATCAGGGTTACAAGGATCATTTACTTGTCATCATTATTTACTGAAGTTAAGAATGTATGTTGAATCTGATTTGGCACATTCATAAGAGCCCACGGTAAGCGAAAGAGTAACATTAAAATGTTTTTGCATGAGGCCCAATGATTGTCATGTTTTCATCTATGGAGAAAACTATGCATGCAATCCTGATGTTTTCAACATGATTATTTGTGACTGATTCTAATCTATTGCAAATGTTGATTCTCAACATTTTTTTTATATCAGGTCAAACAATGAACATATTTCCACCTAAAGAGAATTAAGTGAAAAGCCTGTTATTTTTTCTACTAAGAGTGTTAAAATCCCTATTAAATGTAGACAGTGGTGAAAAATAGAAAAACTCACCTGACACATTTAACATAAGGACTCCCCACTCTGTTATTGAAAAGACATCTCTTCTTCCTCTGCATCTATATTCTCCACTGTAGGATTCAGTAGCTTTGTTGATCCTGTATTCACTGGATGTTGGAGAGTTTCTGCTAGTTGTTCTCCATTCATACGTCCACTGAGCTCCTCCACCTCCATGGATCTCACATCTCAGAGTGACTGTCTCTCCTCTGAATATCTGGGACCAGTTGGGTTGTTGGATCACAGTGGTTATAACAGGAACTGGTAACATATATGAAAAACACCAAAATGTTCCATCAGACAAACATGCATTACAAATAAAAACCTATTTTAAATTACAGACTTGTAAAATACTATGCAATGTTAAACATCTGTTTGCCATATGAATAGGAAAAATACTTTTCTTTGAGGCATCATCATCATCAATTGAAGCTATAGCAATGTTTTTTTTATTCTGGAGCCATAGTTTATATTATTGACATGGCTGAAAAACAGAAGAGACAATTCACTATCTTATTTTATTCCAACATAAATCTAAACTCACCAGTTTTATAGATTGTGACCTTACTGCTGTCTTCAGTGTAGAAAACTGGATCTCCTCTTCCTCCTCTGCAGCTGTATAGACCTCCCTCTGAGATGCTGATGTCTCCGTATGGCTCAATGTTTCCTCTGGTCTGGACTACAGAATATTGTTTCCCATTTCTGAACCAGTCAAACTTCCAGCCATTAGAGCTGGACACAGAGCAGGTCAGTGTTATACTGCCCCCTAGTGGTATTATTCTCTGATCGGCTATCAGTGAGGCTGTGGGTTTATCTGCTGGTGGAAACAAACAGAAAATAGACCATCATTAGAATGAGTTTTGTTTTAGGAAAATCTTCAAAAAAATAAATCAGTCCTTAACCTCTGAATGAGTCATTTATCTTCTGTTACAAAGCTTAGAAATATTGTTAAAGCATGGAGATACAGGAAATATAGATTCTATCTGCTTTAAGGTTTATCAACAGGACAAGTGTAGATGGAGGAAAAAACGATTCCTTTATTTTATGTCTTTTAGCCTCTAACTGCATATTTACACGACTGTTTAGTATTTTCACATTTGGGCTCATTCACTCATTAAACAAAGTTGCCTAATATTTTATTTAAGTTGATGTGTATGAAAACAAGACAAACTAAACATTTTCAGTCTGACTCACCTTTCACTGTGAGTCTGAAGGCATCACTCCAGGCTGTTATCTGGTAGTCTCCTCTAGCCTTACACCAGTATCTATCACCAGACTCAGTAGCTGTGTTGATCCTGTGTTCACTGGATGCTGGAGAGTTTCTGTTGGTTGGTCTCCATTCATACGTCCACTGAGCTCCTCCACCTCCATGGATCTCACATCTCAGAGTGACTTTCTCTCCTCTGAATATCTGAGGCCAGTTGGGTTGAAGGATCACAGTGGGCTTAGACACTGGAATAAATGATATTCAGTCAGAAAACTGATATAGATGTATATTAAACAGAAACTACAGTAAAGTTAATTGCTATGGATAACAACTTAATCTCAACCATGAAAATATTATATAAAAATAATAAAAATGTTATTTGATTTGTTTCTTTCAAATAATACAAGATTAAATCTCTAAATCCCAAAAGCAAGAAGATGTTTCATAGGTAAAGACAGTAAGGTGTCACATCTGGCACTGAGATAACCATGTCTACCAACATCTAACAGTATGATGTAAATCACTGCAGGGAAGTCTGAACTATTACATCAATCTGACCAACTACATAGTTCACAGAGGGGTGTAGGGTGTAGGGTGACTATTGGGACCAGACCCTTCTCTTCATACTGAGGAGGTAATTCATCCATTTAATTCAGGTGTGTTGAAGCAGAGACACATTTAAAGGGAGCAGGACACCAGACCTCAAGGACTAGAATTAAAGATCTCTGATCTACTTCATGCCTGAATTGGGAATCACCATTGTTTATTAAATATAATTTTTTTTTATCTGTTAGACTTTTTTACTTTGGGGATTTATTTTATAGATTCAAATATCTGCATTATTGAGCATCCAGACGGCCAATGAATAGCTCCAGAACTAGTGTTCATCTCCAGTGGTTATTGTGATAGAGGTCACCTTTCTATCACAGAGGAAATCAGAGACACACTCATACAATATAGAGACTGTAACAGAAGGTAGATTACAATAAACACATAAAATATAATATGTTCATCAAACAGACAAACTGTATCTAAAATGTTTCGAGTTATCAGAGATAAACAGTTTGCTATCTGAGCTTTTAAACTACATTAACATGTTTATCTGTATTATGTGCATAGTTTTGTTAATGTCTATCATTTCTATATCTGCTAAAGGTTTTCTCAACAGCTTAATAAATAATTTGGTATTGAAAATCTGACTTTAACCAAAATTATTATGTAATACTAATGATTAATAGCTTGGATGTGAAGAGAGTGTTAATTTGGCCGGATTAAAATAAGTGAATGAAAAAAAATAACAGAATAAAAAACTAAACTCACCAGTATTCCAAATAGAAATTGAATTGATTATTTTTGTTGTAAAAACTGGATCTCAATTACAATTTTCTTTTTTTATTCGAGCTCTCTTTTGTTGGAAAAGATGGATTCTTAAACAGCACTGATTAATAGCTGAGATTTAAAGAGATCATTGGTTTATCCCAGAATTAAACAATAAACTCACCAGTTTTCCAAATAGAGATTTCATTGCTTGTTTCTGTTGTAAAAACTGGATCTCCTCTTCCTCCTCTGCAGCTGTATAGACCTCCCTCTGAGATACTGATGACTCTGTATGGCTCAATGTTTCTTCTGGTCTGAACTACAGAATATTGTTGCCCATTTCTGAACCAGTCAAACTTCCAGTCAGCAGATCCATCCACAGAGCAGGTCAGTGTAACACTGCCCCCTAGTGGTATGATTGTTTCCTCTGCTCTCAGTGTGGCTCTGGGTTTATCTGCTGTTAGGTTGAAAACAAAAAAGAGTGACTTTCTCTCCTCTGTATACATCAGACCAACTGGGTTGTTGGATCACTGTTGGCTTAGAAACTGTTCGCGATAAACATTTTAGTAAGAATATTAACTTAAACTACCTTTACTAAATGGCATTCATTGCTACCAAGTGTTATGCTCGTAAAATAATGTTGTTGTTTTTTATTCTGAAAAAAACAGATATAGAGTCAATAACCATAACCTAAAAGTAGAGAGACTTCAAAATAAGATGAAAAGCAATAATGTTACCACTAGCTTAGTAAAACAGATACATTCATAGCTAAAACAAACATTTTGTAACAAAATATATTTCAGTTTTACATGTTGTAGGTAATCGGTAAACTCCAGAGATTATTTTTGAAGATACATTTCACTATTATGTTTGATCAGTCATACTGTAATTGTATGACGTAATAAAGCAGAGAATACTTTGGGGGGAAAATACATAATATAACAAGGTTTACATAAAATTTTTAAATTCCAGTAAACAGAATGATTGTCTTTATACATCGAGAGTTAAAGGAAAACATATTTTGGTTCAAAATTAAATGTAAGGACTTAACTTTGAATAAAAACAAGTGTCATGAATTAAATGCAACTACAACAATTTCACAATAGAAGCTAAATTCCAATCTAAGGTATCATGTAATGAAAGATGTTTTTTTAGACACCACTGATCTAACCTGAAATTTGAAGAGAGTCTTAATTTAGCCCAGAATATAGAGCTATACTCACCAGTTTTCCAAATAGAGATTTTGTTGCTTGTTTCTGTTGTAAAAACTGGATATCCTCTTCCTCCTATGCAGCTGTATAGACCTCCCTCTGAGATACTGATGACTCCGTATGGATCAATGTTTCTTCTGGTCTGGACTACGGATAATTGTTGCCCATTTCTGAACCAGTAAAAGTTCCAGTCAGCAGATCCATCCACAGAGCAGGTCAGCCTGACAGTGCCCCCTAGTGGTATGAGTGATTTATCTGCTCTGAGTGTGGCTCTGGGTTTATCTGCTGTGAAGTTTAAAAGAAAAGAAAAAAAAATCACATGACATGACTTACTTTAATCAAAAATACTTTTTTAATACTGTTAAAAAAAAATAAAAGTTGCTTAATAATTCATATCTAATTCAAAAAGGGATTAAAAAAGAAAGACTTTACATAAGAAATACAGATTCCAGGTATTTTAGTGAGCATTTACTACAAAAACATGCTGAACTTTTCAAGACATCTAAAATAATGTTTTACAAATTCCTTTAGTCTATGCTCATTAGTTAAACAAAATAGTTTTTTTGTTGTTGTTGTTGTTGTTTTTTAGATCAAACGATAAAAAAGTATTCTAAATTCTACTCACTTCTCACTGTCAGTGTTAAAGCATCACTCCAGTCTGTTATCTGATAGTCTCCTCTAGCCCTACACCGGTATGTACCACCAGACTCAGTAGCTGTGATGATCCTGTATTCACTGGATGTTGGAGAGTTTCTGTTGGTTGGACTCCATTCATACGTCCACTGAGTTCCTCCACCTCCATAGATCTTACATCTCAGAGTGACTTTCTCTCCACTGTATACATCAGACCCACTGGTTTGTTGGATCACTGTTGGCTTAAAAACTGTTCGTGATAAACATTTTAGTAAGAATATTACCGTAACTTAAACTACCTTCACTAAATGGCATTCATTGCTACCAAGTGTTATGCTCGTAAAATAATGTTGTTGTTTTTTATTCTGAAAAAAACAGATATAGAGTCAATAACCATAACCTAAAAGTAGAGAGACTTCAAAATAAGATGAAAAGCAATAATGTTACCACTAGCTTAGTAAAACAGATACATTCATAGCTAAAACAAACATTTTGTAACAAAATATATTTCAGTTTTACATGTTGTAGGTAATCGGTAAACTCCAGAGATTATTTTTGAAGATACATTTCACTATTATGTTTGATCAGTCATACTGTAATTGTATGACGTAACAAAGCAGAGAATACTTTGGGGGGAAAATACATAATATAACAAGGTTTACATAAAATTTTTAAATTCCAATAAACAGAATGATCGTTTTTATACATCAACAGTTGAAGGAAAACATATTTTAAGTAAGGACTTAACTTTGAATAAAAACAAGTGTCATTAGTTAAATGCAAGTACAACAATTTCACGATAGAAGCTAAATTCCAATCTATGGTATCATGTAATGAAAGCTGTTCTTTTAGACACCACTGATCTAAGCTGAGATTTGAAGAGAGTGTTAATTTAGCCCAGAATATAGAGCTATACTCACCAGTTTTCCAAATAGAGATTTCATTGCTTGTTTCTGTTGTAAAAACTGGATCTCCTCTTCCTCCTCTGCAGCTGTATAGACCTCCCTCTGAGATGCTGATGACTCCGTATGGATCAATGTTTCTTCTGGTCTGGTCTACAGAATATCGTTGCCAATTTCTGAACCAGTAAAAGTTCCAGTCAGCAGATCCATCCACAGAGCAGGTCAGTCTAACGCTGCGCCCTAGTGGTATGGTTGTTTTATCTGCTCTCAGTGTGGCTCTGGATTTATCTCCTGTTAGGTCAAAAACAAAGAAAAAAAAAATCTCATCAGCATATGACTTAATTATGAGAAAATGATTAACATGTGATTGAATTATTTATGGTAAAAGAATTCAAAAGTTATTATGGTTTATCATACTTTATAAAATGCGTGTTTCCCATTGATTGAATGATTGATTATTTTTTTTACTTTATTGATCTCACAGTGGAGAAACGCATTCATTACATCAGCTCAAATAGTCAAAGAAGAAGAATGTGCAAAAGGAAGAAAATGCACGGGATATATACAGTATATACAGTGTGTCCAGATATGACAGTTTTTTGTTTTTTGTTTGGTTGTTTTTTTTATAGTAGGATCATAGGTATTTATATAGATTGATACTTATATTCATATATAGATGTATATTTATATTTATAAATATATATATATTTATTGCACTAGGTATTAAATATAGAGAAACAGGTTATTGCACAGGTTATCAAATAGTAGTTGCACATTATACACTGCACAAGTTATAGCCATTGTAGTGTGGCATTGTAGAGTCTGGTTGCAGCAGTGATGAATGACCTGTGGTGACACTCCTTTTTGCAAACAGGGTGTAAAAGTCTTTCAGTTCCTCTACAGGCTAGTGGAAAGGGTGGTAGGGGTTGTCCATCATGGATGAAAGCTTGAATAGCACCCTCCTGTCAGCCAATTCCTCCACTGAGTCCAGAACGCAGCCCAGGACAGAAGCAGCCTTTCGCATTAGGTTGTTAAATCTCTTTCTTTCCCCATCTGCGCTGCTAGGGGACCAGCAGACAACCACGTAGAGGAGGGCTGATGCCACCGCAGGGTCAGAGGTTTTAAGCAGAGGCCTGCTCAGTCAAAAGGATCTCAGCCTCCTCAGGAGGTGGAGGCGGCTCTAGCCTTTCTTGTACAGGGTGTCGGCGTTATGAGTCCAGTCCAGTTTGTTATTGACGTGAACACCAAGGTATTTGAATCTCTCCACGGTGTCTATGTCCTGTCCCTAGATGTTCATGGGGGAGTGAGGTGGGGGTGTTGTCCTGAAGTCGATCACTATCTCTTTGGTCTTACTGGTGTTAAGACAAAGGTGGTTCTTCTCACACCAGTCCACAAAGTTCATGATGGCCGATCGATACTCCAGCTCGTTCCCCTCAGAAACACAGCCTCAATGGCTGAGTAATCGGGATGGCGGAGGTGTAGGCATCTTTAACCTTTGCATAAAAGGTCAAGGGTTTTGTTGTCCCTGATTTTACATGTGACATACTGGGTAAGCATGGGAAGGGTGGAACGGAGGGAGGCTCGATTGAAATCTCCAGTTATGAACAGGAGAGAGCTGGGGTGCTATGTCAGCATAGTCACTGCGTCGTGGATTGACTCGCACGCAGCTGTGACGTCCACAGAAGGGGGGATGTACAGTAAACTAAGAAAATGATCATGTTCCCAAACTCTCGTGGAAGATAGTGTGGTCTCCCAATGGCGTAACTACACAACAATAGGCCAGTAAGCAACATTATCTGGGTGGGCCCCATATGAAGTACAACATGTGTTAAAGGTTCAGGATATGGCGACAGTTCCATAAATCGGCCACGAAGATACAATTATGCAATTCTCAACTCATTTCAGGGAGATGCTTATCGAACACCCTCCCACCCCCCGCCGTAGACAACCGACCCGAAATGTGCCACATCCATACACACTTCTATAGCAGTAGTTCTAATCCGCATATGATGCACAAATTATTGTGCTGCGTGCATGCTATCACTCCCATTAAAAAACCCCACCTCGCATAGTCTAAAATCCGGGACAATTTATCAGACTCACGGGCCTCCGTGAACAACAATCTATTCCAGGAGACTTGGGATGTCTGAAGCACAACAAGCCATCGGGCTCGCTTGAGCTTCACAGCCCCCCTCCTCACCCACACTCTCTCCATTCATCTTCTGGTCACAATCTTTACTCACTTTAGCAGTAACATCCACCTCTCCCTATTGGGTTCTTTGAAAGAATGTGTTTATATTGGGAACTTTTTGCCATTCTTCCAGCAGCTCTTCTTTCCTTTTTCTTTTCTGGAATCCGCTTAAGTACCTCTATTTTGTTATCCATCGTCGCAAACACATTATACGTAACGGTTATGGTTTTAATCTATGCTCTGGGTTACCTATAATTCTAAATCGTAGTGTAAAAAATAAAATACTCAAATACATAGTTATACATACTTACATACATACTTTTACATACATACTTTTAAGATCTTTATTGCGGTTTGAAACATAAATGCGTGTATTTTTTTACCAACAGTCTAATGAACTATACAGTTATTAACATAGTAATTAAAAGTACCATCAAGGTCTTCTGCGGTCAGTCAGTTCAGCATCAGGTGGGTTTAAGAGGCATATTTCACACCATTACATCTGCAAAGAGATGTCCTGATCGACAAATGCGTAGGGAACTCACCAGGTGTCAGTGATGAGGCCCCTAAGAAGTCGTGGGCCCGTAAGCAACTGCTGTCTCTGCTTACCGATATTTACGCCATTGCGGTCTCATACCCACTGCCAGTAGCTCCACCTCCACCCTCTGTATATATATTCCTTCAAGTAAACATTAGCAGTGCCACACCATCTCTCCTTCAAATACATTGCCAGCCCCTCTCCTCCCTTTTTTCCGCTCTCTAACCATGTCTCCGTGAAACACATGTTACTTGTGTCTCTTTATCTCCCCCCGAAGCGGGTTAAAGCTGCAATCTCCTTGATCTTGTTGCACAGCAACCTTACATTTCCCATGACAACCGAAGGTAGATATCTTTTTTTCCCTGCTTTGTCCTCCCACCCATGCAGCCTCTCCATTTCCTCCTTATTTCTGTAGGGATGCTGGTCTCGCAGCATGTTGTGGAGCAGGGCTGTTCATGGCAGCGCGCAGTCCCATTAGCTGCTCCTGTTTCTAAACGACGGGTTTGGAGTCGGGGGAAAAAAGGATCACCCATTGCAGCATCAAAAAATTCGAAAGAAGGAGAAAGCTCAGCACTATAGTCCCAGAAGCTGGGTTACTTTGTTTGCATATTTTCAGAATATCAGATACGGTATTCAACAGTGGCGGCTGGTGCAGTTTTCTCCAGGGGATTTATAAATTCAAACAGACATATACCAAATTCCAGTCAAACGTATACTAAGTTATCACACCAGTATATTCATATGAATGCCAACAACAAAAAAGATTATAAAAACAAAACGGTTTACAGTACAGGTTTAGGTATGTACAAGTTTAATTTCTGTACATAAACCTTGCCCTTTTGAGGCTTTGTGAAGGCAAATCTGTGTTTTGCATGGTCCAATATGGTGTCATAAATGTCCCCTGAGCTTTTTCAAAGGTCTGTTTTGGTCCCCTGCGCATTTTACTGTCCAAAAACAATGTAAGGCTGCAGTACACAGACATTCGTCGAGCAATAGAACCAATCAGACAAAAATGCAGCTCAAACTGAAGCCTTCTTTTCTGAGTTTAGACTGCCCACAAGCTTCTGTTTGTTAAACCTAAAGTCTTTTCTGAGAAGCTCACCTGCAAACATCTGATGCGCCACTGAATCTGGTTTGCGGTAAGATGGTCAAACACACTGAATGCGTCCCCCCCACTTCTGAAATCAAATTTGTTCATGGTCCCTAACTGCACCACCGAGTGTGGGAGGAGGGAGCAGCTGAGAGACGCTGGACAGGGGGAGCTGAGTGAAGAGCCGAGCCCAGTAGTAGATGTGATACCCACAGATGACTGAGTGACAGGTGGAGTGGCTGTTGTTGGAGAGGAGCCCGAGCAGCAGCCGAGGAAACGCTCAGAGAGGAATCTGAGCAACACCTGGAGCATAGAGAGAAAGAAACAAGGTCAACCATGGTAAACTGAAGCTGTCAACAGACAGAGGCCAAGGGAGCCTACCACGGGAGGAACATTAAGAGACTGGTGACTTCTGGCTGCTTCCTCGCTCCTTTTAGCTGCCAGTCCTCAGCACCGTAACGAGCTGTAGCTTTAGGGGCACGCCCACCTGTCAGCTTTAAGTCATCTGTTGGGAAGAGGAGATGGAAAACACAACAAAGCAAGCAGGAACTGCTTACCACACCGCTGAGCCCTGGCAGGTCTAAACTCACCAGTAACATAAATAACAAATTCATCACTCAGAGAAGTTATTATGTTTCTTTCACTTGAAAAGATGAGCCTCAATTATGTAATCTAGTTACAGGATTTACTATTGGTTGTGTTTCAGATGGCCAGAAGACAATTTATCTATTTTTATTTCTCATACGTCCACGGTCACTGGTTCCTTTAGAGACCGTTTGTTGACGGTCTCTAAGGGAACCAGTGACCGTGAGAAGAGGGAGCAACAGAATGCGGCTGACCAACATCTGAGCTCCTGAATCGGATTGACCGTGAGACAGGTGCCGCTAACTCAGCAAAGCTTGAATATCCATCTTCAAACGAAGTTCCCCGCAGCAATTCACCACACATTTCTGAAGCAGCCTTCGAGTTCACAAACTTCTTTTTTGCCACACATCCCATACTGCTGAGTTCTTTCTATATTGTGGCATTCTGAAACAACTTTTTTTTTACTTTCTAAATACTGCAGGCACCTGTTATGATAGCTCAGTGACAGGACTAGAGGGATATTTTGTAATTCAGATATCAAAATATATAGTTTTGGCTAGTTAAATATAACTTTGAGATATCTTGATTATAATTCCAGATGTGTGAAACTTTAAATGATGATTCTCAACAGGCATTTTGACTCTCCAAAATGTGATTGATTGATATCTTGAATTGTTATTTTCACTAGTCCTAAAATAATTTCAGCTATCTTAAAGCAGGGGTGCTCATTACGTCGATCGCGATCTACTGGTCGATCGCGGAGGCAGTACTGGTCGATCGCAATGTGATGTTAAAAAAAAACTGTCAGCCTATTGCCTCAGATTTTAAGCCCTTGGTAAAACATATGCTGACCAAAATGAGTGAGAAAACTGGACCGAGTAAAAAGGCAAAAACATATCACTTTCATACGGAAGGGGAGGTGGACTTTTTTTCACAATGTAATTTTCGAAGTGCGTTTGCCTCATCTGCCAGTCTTCCATCGCCCTACCAAAGAAGGGAAATGTGGAGTGGCATTTTTGGACTGTTCATGGAAAATATGACATTGACTTTCCCCCAAAAAGCCAGCTGAGAAAGAGAAAGGTGGAGGAATTAAAATCCCAGCAACATTTTTCTCCGGGCTCAGGGCTCAGGCTAAAAGGCCAAGCCTTTTTAGGGTACTTCCAATTCAACACCAGGCCTATGCTCCATCTATACGTGATCAACACCCAGCCCAGGCTCCAGCTCCAGTCATTCACCACCAGCCCCTGGGCTCCAGCTACACCAGACCAATACCAGAGATCAGCTCCAGCTTAGTACCACCCAACCCAGGCCCAAGCTAACAGGAAATACCAGGCCACAGTAGAGGCCATCCACCACCAGGCCTAACATTTTAATTAGTTGTTATTTACCCACAGCAAGTAGATCTGTGGAATCTAACTATTTACTAAGGTGAGCAACATGACTATGAAAAAGAAGTAGGGAATATTAAGAAATCACTGCAAATGTAGGATGACAATTTTGAAAACATCTCTGCCTGTCAAGATAAAATAATGGACCTAACAGGTATTGCAATACATTCTCACTGACTACGCATCCCTGAAGACACACCCTACTAGCACTAGATATTAGCTTCCTATTTCGCCAAGGCTTTGTGCTGCTAAAAGTCTAGGCAAAGCGCTTCCAACTGACTGCTACGGTATGTAGCAACCACATTTCTTCAGAGAAGTCTGCTCTCGCTGGACCAAGTCAGATTGCCTTTTTCCTGCGATTCAGAAGCAGCTGAACACATTGTTTTTACTCTTCCTGCTGTTCAAACCGAGTGAACGCAGTGCATCCTGAATCCTGGTGCAGCAGAGACAGAGAAGAGCTAGTCCAGCTCTGCTAACCACCGAACAACGGGGGCCCCGATCGTTGTTCACCGAAGAAGCTGCTAGAAGCCGCCAGACCTCGACTGCCTGTGAGACGGAGGGACGGAGCAGTGCCACTGAGGTGCTACTATGAGTTGTGGCTATTTGCTAACCACCGTAGATAAAAGGCAGACGTCCTGCATGCTACCGTGAGTTATAAAATTAACCCCCTCACAAATCGCCTCCTATTGTTGCATCAGATTCATCCAAATCTCTTTGAGTTGCTGTTGGACGAACAGACTGGTCCGAAGACGGGCCTGCAGAACACTGAAACGGAACCGAAGGCCTTCCCTCCATGGACCAAACATTGGACCCGCCAGAACCAGAACCCCTGGGGGCCAGCTAAGCTAACGGGTCTTTCAGCCTCATCGTAGTATAATGCATTCCTGCGTCATTATTCATTTTTCTACCAAAAACTCAATGAAACTTCATTGTTTTGACTGCAGTTAATATCTCTGCTGCTATTATAAAGGACACTTTCAAATGCATTAAGCCTTAGACTTCGAACATCAGAGACTTTGGACATACTCTTAAACCCTTCATCCCCTTTTATTTCTTTAGTTTAGCTTATTTTCAGTAGTGTTTAGTGTTTTGCTTAGTTATTAGATATAATACTGTGTGACTGTAACTAATAAAGGTACTGTTGTATTTTTAACCCGTGGTTTTTTGTGTTCATTTTACACAGTGAATGATTTATCACTCAGGTTGGATTCACTTTCCTTTCATCCAAATGAACAAAGACACATTTATTTGGTTGGTGATTAATAACTTTGCTAAGAGTCATAGCCTAAATTACTAAATTGGTCAAAGCAGAACTAAAGCAGTTCTCTAGAATGATTGGTGTTGTGCTTTTGGGTCTAGAGACAAAACCCAGCTCATATTTGCCAATGCTGTGGAAAAGAGAAGTGAGGAAAACTTTACACATGATGACCACACAAGAGTGGACGAGCAGGTAGCTGGTTTTCTAGAGACCAAGAACATTGTTATTGACTGTAGTCTTATCAAAGCATGTCATGCTCTTCCAAAGAGAAAACCCCACTCAATCAACAACTACTACTCTGAAATTCATTAGAGGAAACACAAAATTGGGCACATTATGCAGTGGAAATCATGAAATTTAACCAATATTTATTTGAATGAGCACATGACAAAAAGTATTGCAGACATTGCAAAGAACATTCATTTTCTTCGTCTACATGGAAAAATCTTGCTCAGGAACCCAGAGTGACAGTCTGTGGAAGTGGGGATTGAACTTGAAACCTCTGGGATCCAAGCACAATGCCCTAACCACTAGGCCACCCCTGCCCCCTAAGACTCAGCTACAGCCTGTGTCCAGTGCCAGCATGCTAAGTCCCAAGGCCACAGTAAAGAAC
The DNA here is from genome assembly GCF_016077235.1 of Cyprinodon tularosa. Lineage (NCBI taxonomy): Eukaryota > Metazoa > Chordata > Actinopteri > Cyprinodontiformes > Cyprinodontidae > Cyprinodon > Cyprinodon tularosa. Next base: position 609,758 of record NW_024039006.1, on the reverse strand, counting down.
CCTTAGAACCATCTCCCATTCCAAAGCAGCAGTTTGACCATTTTCATGTGGACTTGGTGGGTCCCCTGCCCTATCACAGGGCTTCACACATCTCCTGACCATAATCAATAATACCACCCAGTGGACTGAATTGGTCCCCCCGTCATGTATAATGTCAGCAGCAGTGGCCTGGGCCTTTCTGTCAACCTGGGTTGTATGTTGTGGCCCCATTTCAGACATTTCTTCTGACAGCAGCACACAGTTTGTTGGCTGATGGTCCAAAGATCTAGATTCACCTCAACACTGTGTGCAATCCGAAGGTTAATCGGTTGTGTGAGTTTTTTTAACATCTTATTGAAAGCTGTACTCTGTGATTCTTTGACTGATGGCAACTGGGTTGGCTTTCAATGGGTCATGCTTGGTTTATGTTCAGCCGCAAAAGAGAACCTTTGCACTTCCCCAGCTGAGCTGGTTTCTGGTCAGTCCTTGCCTGTCCTTGGGGCATTTTTACCTGAGCCCTTTCACCACGGGTTCAGTCGACGTTTTTTTTGTCCTCAGAGGGACTCCTTTCATGTTCCCATCCCTTTCCACCATTGTTTGCCCCAGTAATTTTTTCCAGAGAACATAGATACCTCTAAATGTGTTTTTCTTTGACTTGATGCACACAGAAAACCACTACAGCCTATGAACAAAGGCCCCCTCAGGGTACTTGAATCACGCCCTAAACATTTTTTTTTAGATCTGTGGGGGTGTAAAGAACCATCTGTATTGACAAGGTCAAACCCACTCAAGTTCCGGTGGATGAGCAGGTTGTGATGGCCCAGGCTTCTTCCAGAAGAAGACCTCCCTCCACTGCATTAAATGGACTCCTGTTCTCCCTCCAGGGATCATGATCTGTCGGAGCTTGACAATTTCACAGCCTTTCCTTGTTGACTTTGTCCTAAAGAAAAGAAGTTCCAGGATCTTTCTTCTGGGTCCAAAATCAGCCGTTTTGGGCATTTGTTGAGGCCCGAGGTTCTGGACTAGTCATTGACCCTAATGACTGTTCCAGGAGAGCGCAAGTTGTCGTCCACTACGGGACTCTACTCTCACTCAGTGGAGAGTATGTTTGCTATATATGTTTGCTGAACCGTTGCTTGTCAGTTGGAGTGGAGAAAAAAAAAAACATGTCGTCCTTCCACAATTTTTTTTTTTTTTTTGCACAAGCTTTGCTGTGTTTTTTTTTTTTTCCACTTTTTATACTGTCATTACACTGTCGCAAGTACAGAGAAACAAAATTCACTCTCCGCATTCAAAGCATCTCCTTAAGGAGCAGTTGGCTGCCATTGTGAGGCGCCTGAGGAGCAGTGTTGGGTTAAGGGTCTTTGCTCAGGGACCCAGAGTGGCAGTCTGTGGCCATAGGGCTTGACCTCAGAACCATTTGGATTCCAACCGCAATGCCCTAACCACTAGGGCGTCACTCCCCTGTTTTAAGTGAATTTGCTGAACTCTGACCTTTTGGAGATCAAGCGTACACACAGGAAACAGCTGATATCATCACTGGAAGACCTTTGCACTATTCTAATTCACAACACGTATGTTAATTGCTGTTTAGTTTATGCTGTAAGATTTTATTTCTACCTTTGTGCATTTGTAATTATTTTATTTTTTCACATTTTATTTTTATTTTCCAATCCTTTATACATTAAATTTTTTTCCATAACTATTCCAGTCTCCTAAGATCTTTTTGAAAATATTCATTAATTATTCATTTGCTGTGATTACTCAGTAGTTAGAAACACTTCATGGCTGCTCTACCCACCTCTAGTTACAGGAGACTACTTGCAACATTTTATCCTAACATTAACATGTTACTATTTGAATAATGAAACTTAAGTAAACGCATCACTAGTTGAGAGAGTTTCGCTCAAAAAGTGCATAAGTACGATGCACTGAGAAACTCATCATCAAACTATGGGTTTTAATACATTGGAATACATTTTAATACATCGCAGAGAATACATTTATTTATCAGTTTGTGCTTCATCCTCTCCTTAAGCAAGACCCTTCACAGTGTCTTTAAACAAACTAAATTGAATATAAACCTATCAACATAACGACAAATTCTACATATTTCACCCACAACACAATCATTGATTGCTACCAAATATTTTGAAGTTGGACATTACATTTTGGATCCAAATGGGACTAAAATAGCTGTAATGTCAAGTCCTAAACTATTACTTAGTTACCTTAATTAAAGTGATAAAATGTTGTCAAGCGTCCCCCACCCAAAACAAAAATGTATTGTGTTTTGATTTAAACTAATTACATCTTCATTTTTTCTCTTTTTTTATACAAACAAAGTAACTGTTGACAAATACTTCCTGTCATTAGCTATGATCATATAGCTGTCATTTTCCTTTTACTTAATAGTACAAGCAGGGGCTAGCTGTTGTTGAAATTTAGCCTGGGAGCTTGGTGAGGGAGAGTCATTTAAATCAGTTCCAATTTGGAACCATGATTTTAATACGACCATTTCATATGCATTATAGAAAAGTTATATTAAACAATTAAAACAAATACCTGAATTTATTTAAAGATAAAGAAATAAAAACAATTATTATCTTATTAATCTGTATAAAACTTGACCACTGCCCACAATAGCGTACTTATGGGAATACCAGTACCAATGTTAAACATTTCAGAGTTAGAACTCAAATGTATAATATAAAAAACAACATACGAAATGCACTACAGACACAAACTAAATAAATTACTTAACTTGTTTGTATTTTTTTAGCTTTTAAAGCTAAGTATATATAAATATGTAAACAGAACAGAAAAACAGAGTATATATTTATTTAAAAGATTTCTTAAGTATGCACCTTGGTCTGGAAAACCCTAAACAGGACTTCTCAAGCTGACAAATGTTTAATCAGAATTATTTCAATCTCAGCTAAGAAAACTTTGACAAGAAGATGGCATAAAATAGACATACCTAGAATGAAATTAGTTTAAACTACTAGGCCACAAATATTTGTGATGGAAAGACTTGTCTTGACTATATCTTGACTTGACTATGTCTCTTGCACTTTAATGAAAAATTGAATAAATCTGACTAGGCTTGGTTTAAATGCACACAATATATCCAAGGTTAAAGAAGAAAATATGTTCATTACTTTACACATTAATCAACCAAATTTTTGAGAAGTGTCCGTATAAGTAGACTTTCCGGTAGTGTTTCACCTATACTGATACCAGTATCGGGCGGGGCCCCGATCCATCACTAAAATGGTGGTATCAGTATAGGTGAGTACCAACAAATAGAGCACCGATACCATTTTGAGAGCCAAACATTTATTCAACTATTATCACCCATTCCAGGTAGGCAATAAAAAGCTCTATTGGATTCACTTTGTTTTAGTCTTTTTCTTACTTCACAAAGGTAGGCAGCAGCTTGACAAAGCCATGAGGGCAATTATTTTACATCCAAGTAGTATGCAGTTGTTCATACATATACACACACACATCAATCTCAAACAGATGGTATGGTATTGGTATCAGCCGATACTGCATAGCCAGGTATTGGGTATCGGGCCAAAAAAGGACATCGGACAATACTACCTCCCAGCAATCCTTGTTTTGACTCCTGACCTTAACCTGTCTGGTTCCTTTTTTCTTTTGCCTGCCATTCCTCTTTTAGATACCCCTTTTAATTTCACATCTGTAGACATTGATGTCCTGCTTTCAATAATGACCAAGTGTATTTGCTTCTTTTCTGTCTCTGGATGTTCTGTCAGTAGTGTTTACAACCACTTTGACCTGAATTTAAAGCTACTCTTTCTTTAGTTTGAATTTACATATAATTGGGATAAATCAATAAATATTCATCGTCTACTGATTTTCTTCAGGCTCTCACCAGACCTGTGTTTAGATCAAATAAAACTTTTAAAATGAAACCAATTTTAGGAAAATGTAAGCTGTGGTAAACATATTATGGTGAGCAAACAATACATAATAGAATATAAATACAAATAAGATCTTCTGAGAAGGAAAACAGAGAAAGAGGTGGATTGAATCACTCTTACCTTGAGCATAATCACAATGAAGTGTAAAAGTCACTACAATAAAACAAAAACAAAAAATTATTAATAGAACAAAATATCTTTTTTTAATTTGTAAAGTGAAACTGTCAAAGAGGGATCCACAAAAAACACAGAATAGAGAAATCAGGTTCAAGCTGAACAATTAAAAGTGAGAAAAACATTTTTTTTCTACGACTAAACCTGGTCCTAAGCTTTAAATAATGGCCTGTTCTTATTCAGTGAGCCAGACTTACAAGAAACAGATTTTAGTTTCCCATGAATAGAAACATATCAAGTGGTGTCAGATATATAAAGAGAAAATAACGCAGACAATTATTAAGGGCTGCAAGGGAGATTATTCTGAATTTTCACTCACACACGACTGAAACTTTAAATAGCTCTCATACACAAAAATACATGGTCATTCACCTGAACAATGAAATGGACTAGACTCACAACACTGAGACTTCCTATAGGAAGGGTCAAAGCAGACTCTTCATGCTGAGGAGACTGAAGTCTTTTGGAGTGCAGGGGGGCACTCCTAAAGACCTTTTTTGACAGTTGTGGCATCAACCATCTTCTATGGAGCAGCGACTTGTTTGTAGCTGAGAGAGAGCGGCTGGATAAGCTGATCAGGAAGGCCAGCTCTACGATTGGATGCCCTGTGAACTCAGTGCAAGAGGTGGGAAACAAAAGGACCCTAACTAAAATAACATCTCTGTTAGATAATGTTTCCCACCCCATGCATGAAGCTGTTGCTGAACTAGAAAGCTCCTTCACTGACACGCTGCTGCGCCCTAAATGCACAAGGGAGTGTTATCACAGATCCTTCCTCCCAACAGCTGTGAGATATTAGACTTAGACTTTTTTATTGGTCATTTTGTATGCACGGAGTGCATACAGAACGAAATTGCGTTGCATACAGCTTATGAACATTGCATTGATATTTCAAATGAGATGGAATACATTTCCGGATTGTTACACACAGGTTATACAAAAAGCGCAGCAGTGGTCAAAGTGTAAAGAGTGCAGTGGATAAAAACAGTGTGCAAATTGCAATGGTTCAGTGCAAATAGGCATTTGTGCAAAAATGCGTTATTTCCTTCGGTTGAGAATAGAAATGAGATAAACTGAGAAAGCTGAAAGTTAAACGCTCAGCAGCATTTGATGCCCGATAATGTGCAATAGGTGCAGAGTTCGGTTTGTGGATCAAAGGTTCAACAGTCTGATGGCAGTATAACCATCACTGTTCCCAGCAACCTTAATAAGTTGTTACATTCATGCTGATTTTTTCATAGTTTCTGTCTTAGTCAGTTAAAATATAAATATAAGAATAAATAATGAATAGCTGTGGACATTGTTACAGTAATGCATATGTGAAAATAGCAGCAACACCAGAGATATGCAAAATGACCACAGCATGTTATTTAAAAACACTATACAGAACAGTTTTTTGTTTATTTTCTTATCTCTTTCACCTATTCTGTTATTTTTATATATTTTTTATAATGTCCACATTGTGTGACCACTTCTGCTATAAAGTTTTGCTGTTGCTGTAACGCCACAATTTCTCTACTGTGGGAAAATAAAGGGATTCTCTATTCTACACACTACTGAAACAATGATCAAGTTTTTCTGAGGTCATTCATTTCACAATACATCAGAGAATAATGTTTGAAATAAAAAAGGTCAGACTTAACTACATTTTGGTTTAAACTGTTTACATTGGCAAAATTAGATCTTTTAAACTGTGGGTAAAGACTTCCTATTATCATCTATGACCTAATTTAGAAATGCTTTTCATGCCTACTCTTTCAAGCTTCCTCCTTGGTACTAAACCACCATTGTTCATCAAAACATATGTAAAACTCTCACTTTTTGTCCACTAAGTCTTTAGGTTTTTACTGAAATATCTTTTTTTTTAACTGCAATAAATCAGTGATGGAGGTAAGAGCATTTCAGTCGTGTGTATAAGAACATTTAAGTATAATAATGTTTCAATATGTAGTATAAGGGCTTATAGGCTTTCAGTAGTGTGTGTTGAGAGCAAATTTAAAATAATTTTCCTCAGAATTTCCTCAGAATTTCGTAATCATAACCTCATCACCGGCTTTGTCAACCTCCTTTCATCTTTTACAAGACTAAAAGCAATTAGTGAGCTTGAATCAGCAACCAGCTTCCCATCTCTTGTATAACTGATCTATCTGCTGGATCTTTCTGAAGTGATGCTGCTGCATCAAATCACACTGGTTACCAGCTGCAAAAGTCAGGGGTAACAAGAACTTGTCACATATTGCTTGCACAGATTAACATGTTCAAGTCCTGTATAATTTGAAGTGTCATAATTTATAAAATGGTACTCAGTTTTTCAGCTGACAGTCTTGGACTATAATCTACACAGTATGGAAATAATTGATGCAATAGATTAATAGGAAGTCAGTAATATACTTACAGAAGAAGCCCAGCATGCAGAGCAAAGGGTGCCCCATCCTCACCTCCAGAACTGCTGCTCAGAAATAGTTAAGCTGTTTGCTCTAACTACAATTTTGGAAAAACAAGAAGTATTAAATGGAAATAAAACCAAGTATTTTCAGACTTCTTTAGACACCCCTGCTCTGCATGTGTTTCCTTCCCCTTTTTTCAAAGCTCATAAAGAAAGTAGCAGCAGCTTCTAAAAGTGATGTGTTAGAAACAGATTTCCTCCCACAGCGGAAACTTATCAGTTCGGTTTATGGGCAAATAGCTCGGCCAAGTTCAAAACACTTTTAAATGTAATGCTCTATTCAATGTTGGAGGTTTTTAGTTTGTAGCTCCATAAGCACTTAATGGGATGTTTGTTTTTAATTTTTGGCCAAAAAGACTTGGCAAAATCTGAGTTTTATATTTATTAATCTGCAATGGATACGTTGCAAAAAACAATATCTTCTTTCTTGAAGAAAAAGTTTTTAATTCTTCAGCTGATCTCTGCCATCTACAATCTGTTTCTCCAGCTCTGCAGCATTTTTCCTGGAATGAAAATCTGTCGAACTTAAACACATTCCACTGTTTTAGCACCTCAATAAGGTTAAGTCAAATAAGGTTTGAAAGTTCTGTTTAATTGCTATACTGATTAAAAATTTATTTATAGTCTGTTTTTTTTTACATATTATTTTTGCTGTGTTTTTACGTATTATGTGAAAACTAATTTGACTCACAGTAAAGGCTGCACAGATCAACAGCAGTTGCTCAGACATTGTGGTTGAATTAGGATTTTTGAACTCAGTGCACAGGAAACCATGAATTGAATGGGTAGTTAAACAGAAAAAGGAAACCAAATCAAGGTTCTGTTCACACCTTGAACAATAAACTCCAATTTGTATAATAATAAAAAAAAGACTCTTACTTTGTTAGCTCTTCAGCTTTTTTAACTTTACTTTGGAGACAGTAATTTTCATATTATAGTTTACACTAATCATAATCAATTCATTGTCATCATCTTGGCGTTAATGATTAACTTGGTTAATTCCATCCACCTGTCTGGCTCCACCAAGTTTCTCAGGTCTGTTCATCTCTGCCACCTGCTCTAATCTCTAGTTAACCTCCCTGTTCCCAGTCATCAGTGCCAGATCTTTTGAGCCTTTGGTGAGAGTTCTTTGCCTTTGGACCTCTGAGCATGCCTGTTTCTGTTCTGATCTATTTGCCTAACGTGTCTTCAGACTCCTGCTGGATTCTGCCTGTTTTGACTGCACTTGGACCTGCTTCCTGACATCGACCTGGATTTCCCTTCGGTACCTCTTCGGATCTCTGGTTTCCTGGCTTGGACTCCTGTGAACTTCTTCCACACCGGCTTTGGCTTCATGTTCTGGAGTATCCTGCCTTCCTTGGTCTGCTTGGATACGTTGGTCATCAAGTTCTGCAATCTTCAAGGCTTCGATGTCTGGAACTTTTTGGGCAGCGTTTGCTGCATGCTGTTGGCAGCTATTTGGCTGGAATCCACCCCTTCCTCTGGGCACGGACTGAACTTTAAGACCAGGTTAGTGATTCACACATTCGTAAACATCCTCCATCAGATTTACATGGTCGCTGACCCGAGTTTTCCCTCTGGAATCCACATCTTCCTCTGGGCATGGACTGAACTTTAAGAACGGTTTAGTGACTCACACATATCTAAACATCCTCCATAAGGTTTACATGTTCACTAACCTAAATTCTCCCTCTGCGTTTAAGGCAGAGGTTCCTGCCCAAGAGGTCCTGGTTTGCAGTTACAGCAGATGCTTTATTTATAATAAATGCTTTTGATATTTTGTTCTGAGCCTTGACATTCATATTCCTTTCAAGTTTGTTTAATAACAATCAGCACCTCATGAGGTAGGCCCTTCTAATGCAGGAACAGAAATTTTATATTTGTCATAAAAAAAAATTTCTTGCTGGTATCAAGTTTTTAAGTATGATTCTTTGAAAATGAATCATACTTTAAAATGTTTGACTTTATGATCACAAAACGTTTCTTGTAATTTATATTATAGCTGTTTAACACTGGAAGCAGTGGTTCAGCCTTAATTATGGAGATTAAAGTGTGACAACCCAACCTTGGGTTTGGCTATATCAATTATTTGATCTGCTTTCCTAAAACTGCTCCCTGTATGACACGGTATGTTCTGGCTTGATGTATTCTCCTCATTTTTTTGTACTTGTTCACTGTGCTGATGTCCTCTTCTCTATCTGTGTTTATTTTTTTTTTAAATGGTTAAAAGGTCCTTCTCTAGCAAGCAGCCATCTTGATGGGTTAGTTTTAAGGTTTTCAGCGATTGCTAAGGTTTGTTTTTTGGTACGTTATTGTGGATCATCCTAAGGGGTCACCAGGGGGTGGCTGAGGCCCCGTTTTGGCCAGCTGTTGTTCCCACCTGGGTGACACCATGCAGGTGGCTCTTATTCCTTCATCAGTGCTGTGTATACGTATCACTAAGATCAGGGAGATGTGGTAATTTGAGTTTTGGGTTACCCTATCTGATTTACATTTTTGAGGCCCTATATATATCTCGCAACCCACCTGCTGGACACAATTGATCTGCAACAGTACTGTAGCGGTGCATACGCATTTGACCTTTGTTAAATATTCAAATGTTAAAATGTGTGTAATTTTTTGTCTATATTTATAAAAAATATAACTCTTTTTACTTATTTTTCATCATTTAAGATTTAGAAATAGATGTGGACACATAAAAACAAGGCAATAATTTCCCTTTCTGTGCCTTGATAATCTATCTCTGGTTAAAATCAGCAGAGCCTCTATAAAGTCACAGCTGAGACCCCAAGTTCCCTTTAAGCTGTTTCCAATACATCAAATAGACTCAATAAAGGCCTATCAACCCTTAATCCTTAAAGGCAAAGATTTGGTCCAGTGTTCCATGGTCAGGGCAAACACAACACTGTCCCTCCTAAATCTTAATATTAACAATAAATCAAGGCTGATCTTCGTTTCGAGGAGTTCATTAATTTGAAGATGAGGCTTTTAAATGCATTGTTGAGTTGTGATTGGAATAATTATCGAATTGGAAAACATTCTAAGTTACCTGCTTTAGATATTAACACAACTGGCTCTAGAAACTGCAGAAAAATAGAACTACTCAGGTGGAATACATAAAGTATTCATTCACAGGCATGAATTAGTGCTTGGTGTCACAAATATTTCTCCTGAAAACCCTTGGAAAACATTGTGAAAGATTGCCAGAG